>NC_092114.1:25162429-25462429 GCF_045679555.1 Salvelinus alpinus
ATGCAGATAACAAGCAACACACATATGGACTCAAGGCAGTATACCCTGAACGTACAAAACATAAGGACACTTGCTCTTTCCATGACATAGACTGACCAGGTGAATCCAGGTGAAAGCTATGATCCCAACTTGATGTCACTTGTTAAATCCATTTCAATCAGTGTAGATGAAGGGGAGGAGACAGGTTAAAGAAGGATTTTTAAGTCTTGAGACAATTGAGACATGGATTGTGTATGTGTGCCACTAATAGAGGGTTGAATATTTAAGTGCCTTTCAACAGGGTATGGTAGTAGGTTTAAGGCGCACTGGTTTGTGTCAACAACTGCAACACTGCTCGGTTTTTCACACTCAACAGTTTTTCGTGTGTGTCTAGAATGGTACACCACCCAAAGGACATCCAGACAACATTGGAGTCAACATGGGCCAGCAGCTCAATATTAGGAAGGTGTTCCTAATGTTTGGTATACTCAGCGTAGTTATCATTATGCTAAAAGAGATTGGACAAAAAGCTGACTGAATACAACACTTTACCACATAAACTACTAGACACAGATACAGCACATAGAATAGTACAACCTTTGAAGAAATGAGGTACATTATATGGCAGGGGCCTGATCAGGGGTAGTAGTATTGGGTCTAGCAGCTTGCTCTTGCTGCATACATTCTCACAGACACACAGCCACCATGTACGGCATGGGGAGAGCCAGCAGGCCGCCACAATCACTCCCAGCATGCCGTCCCTAAACTATTAGTCACAGCTAGATGCACGTCCAACACCGTGCTGTGTGCTGTGCTTTACTTTGGAGGAAGACCTTGTCTATTATTTACACATGGAGAACTTACACAAACACCACTGTGGTATCGCTGCATTGCTTAAACACTTTCTTACGGTTCTCTAGGCCTGGTTCCTCAAGGGTAGGGAAGTAAAGGACCCATGTGATTTGCTATTCCAGCTCTTTATGACACTGGCTAGTGTTACGCTAGTGCCGTGTCAGTGTGGCCTGGGTCAGAATAACCCTGGGTCAGACCATTATGGAGGCATTCTAACTGAGATTACTGCTACCCGCCCAGCCTGCCTTAATGGCAGATGCACTTTGGCCAGCCCTGTGGCAGTCGTGGCATAATGGCTTCAGAATCGCTGGCCTCCAGATGGCCTACACAGACTCCATGCCACGATGTCCTGGCTGGGCCCTGGTTTTGTGTCGGCTCCATTGTCAACAAGAGCCTCCCATTCACACCGCCTTTCAATGGCGTTCAATGGAAAACATTCCATGAGAGGCTGGCATTGAGACATATAATTAGAGTAATTCTCAATCAAAACGATGCTATTTGTTTAATGGTATTATATGATATACTATATTGTACACACAGATATCCCTATTGGCTGGGTCATGCTATTCAATTCATAAGGATCGCTGCTGAAGATTATGCTCCCCCGAAATAAGAAGGGACAGAATCAATTTGAACCCTGTCCAAGTCATTTTCAGAGGAACATAAATTTGCTGGCAATACAATATGTGTGTGATATGAAAGTGTTCCAGGGAGTCTCGAGGATGGCTCTGCTAGAGGTTGCATGTAAAGTAGCAGCACACCGCAATAGCAGCAGCAGTAGTGGTAGCCTTGCAGTGCATCGGTTTCTCTTGGCATTGAAGAAGTAATACACTCAAGTGGTAATTTATTATCCACACTGTGAGAGGAATAGATCAGGGTGCCATCTGGAGAACTAGCTAGCTGCCATTTCACTGGCAACACTGGGGCCTGATAACTGCCCTGCCTTTCCTGCCTGTCTCCTCTTGCTAATTCTGCACCACTACCAATGAGATCACACACACAAAGCACATCCGATCTCCATGTTACATCTGTGTTAATGGTTGTGAACATAGCTTACATGATGAGTGCATCCACTGGTTCCATGTGGCTAACACCGTGTAGTGCAGAAAGTATTTTCCATGCTGTTGGCTATGATGCTAGCACCTCTTTGGGGAGCGCTTGTGTGCATGGGATCGTATACAGAGAGCTGCAGGACTTCCTGGTATGTTATCTGTTCTCTCCACATTGTTGAATATGCAAGCCCCAGTAGTCCCATCCTTTGTAGGTTAATAGGCTCTGTCATACCATATGTAAGACAAGACTTGTGCTGACTACATTGGGGCGGCTGTTGCTGCGGAGTAGGAACCACATGCATGCATATGATACAACAGTGTTTCCCAACTCCGGTCCTCCAGTACCCCCAACAGCACACATTTATGTTGTAGCCCTGGACAAAAACACCTGATTCAACTTGTCAAGAGATTGATGATTAGTTGACAAGTAGAATCAAGTAGAATCAGAGTTTGTCTGGGGCCACAACAAAAATATGTACTGCGACTTCCCGGGTGGCGCAGTGGTTTAAGGCACTGCATCGCAGTGCTAGCTGTGCCACCAGAGATTCTGGGTTTGAGCCCAGGCTCCTCCGACACATTGTTGTGGCTGGCTTCCGGGTTGGATGTGCATTGTGTCAAGAAGCAGTGCGGCTTGGTTGGGTTGTGTTTCGGAGGACGCATGGCTCTTGACCTTTGCCTCTCCTGAGTCTGTACGGAAGATGCAGCGATGAGACAAGACTGTAACTACTACCAATTGGATACCATGAAATTGGGGAGAGAAAAAGGGGGTAAAATAAAATAAAAATGTACTGCTGAGGGTACTGGAGGACAGGAGTTGGGAAACACTGTGCTAACACACCACGCAGACATTCTCAGACTGAGCACTTTACTCTTAGTACGATACATGGCTAACTGTCTGCTGCCTGCCCTTCCTGGTTTCTCCTGGTCTTGTCTGTGATTTGCTGTGAAGGGCCAATATGCCTCACAGCTCTAATTGCACCACACACTGCCATGAGAGATTAGGGATGGGGCTGTGACAGATGAGAATATGAAGTCACAAACTGCGTCCCAAATGGTACCCTATTCCCTTATTGGTGCACTATTTTTGATCAGGGCACATAGGGCTCGGGTCAAAAGAAGTGCACTAAATAGGGAATAGGGTGCCATATGGCACAAAACCAGACAGGCACAGACGTCCTGTAGCAACTGGTGAGTGGTAATAGGTCTGGACGCAATCAACACCCGAACGGACAGAGCAGTGTGTGGGGGGTAAAGTCATATGGTCATTGAGGATTGCATGGGACTCAAACATTGGGGAAGCTAGTATTTGTTGACATGTTTTGTCATTGTTAGCTAGCTTGAGAAGGTGAAAAGCTGCTGATGCTGGGAGGACGTCGCTATGGCAAAATGAATTACATATCACAACAGTTCAAGATGGCCACTTCATTTGCACAGCCCTGCTTAACATTAGCAAGAGTATTTAGTTGTACAGTAGTACAGGCATGTCATTCATTGAAAACAATATACTACGTATAGTCATGCTTTCTCATTTAATTGAGTCAATCCTGAATAGTATTATGAAATAGCCCTCCAAGAGCAGATGCTGAGAGAGAGAGGAAGTAGGATGGCCAGTTCAGTTATTGCAGTTGATTGCGTTCAGGCCCAATTGGTTAAACTAAAGCCTTCTAAGCTCATCCCTGTCTCCACTCCTTCATATTCCACGTTAACAATAACAAGTAGATAAATGCCATGCTTCTTTTCTACGCTGCCCACACCGACTCCCAGAGAAACAGCCAGCCAGTGAGCCAGCCAGCATCCATCCCCCATCTGTTTGCAGATAATAAAACACACAGCCCAGGCCCAAGCCATAATGAAAAATCCACCCAATTAAGATGTACTATTTATCCTCTCCACCACTCCCCTGAAGGGAGTAATTCATGTAAGATTGAAGAGAAGAGGGCTTTTTAAGTCACCACCGACTGTGTGAACGCTACAGAGATAACTAAGCCCTATGTGTGCCCGAGGTATAAATTATGAATCACCATGGTCATGAACGGCCATCATTTTTTGGGGAGGAGGTAGATTTTGAGATGTATTCTGGATATAAGGCGATGCCGCGGTTTAGTCGAAGCATCCCGATCTTCCCACAGTCTCCTTCCCATCCCATTACCAATGTATAGTTTCCAATTAACGAGTGTAATGCGGGTTCCACCTACAGTACGTCTGCCGGGAGCCTGTTAAACCACCACAGACTCAGCGGAGTGAGCGGAGACTGAGGCCGTGTCCCAAATGGCAACGTGTTCCATTTACAGTGCACTACGTTTGACCAAGGCCAGTTGGGCTCTGTCTGGTCGCTCTGGTCAAAAGCAATTCAGTCTCTATGGAATAGGGTTTTATTTGGGACACAGCCTGAATGGAGGCATGGAAAATAATGGAAGCAGCTTAAAGTGAAGAGCACTGCCTTGGGCATCGGTCGGTGGTGTATAGTCCACCAGAATGACTGAACACAAACAGTTCCATGGTGCGGAGGAGCTGCCTGACCAAAATACAGGAAGAGGAGGGAGAGGCACGGCGAGGTTGTTCCTCTGTACACGCTTATCCAAGGACCCATCCTACAGAGCATGCATAATAAATAACACTTTCAAAGCTAAATCTAAAGCTTCACAGGATTACACAAATCCACAACACATCTGTGACCTGACATGATTCTAGAACACAATAGACACATTACAGTCCTAACATCAAATCTGGTGTTCCATAGGCCTAATTACCAAAGTCCAAGATTGTCAATATTTACAGTGTCATTAATTAGCCCCAACAAGGAGTGGCTTTAATGCTAGTAATTAGTGACAGTGATGCTGTACTGTATGTACAGTATGTATTATCCAAGCCTCAACACCCTCCACATGTGCCTTTTGTTAGTGTTGGCCATCTCCTTCCCTTCTCAATCTCCATGGCTAACACTGAAGGTTACTATTGTAGCTCTAAGGCACTGCTTCTATTGGAGATTAACTGTCTCTCTCTCTCTCTCTCTCTTTCTCTCTCTCCCCCATCGCTATCTCCAGCATCTCTCTTTCTCTCTCCCCTATCTCTCTCTCTCTCTATTAGAGCTTCTCCCTGATGAGCCCTGGCTAGGACCTGTTTGTTCATCATAACTAGGGTACGGGTAGGGCTCGGGTATCACTAAATTGATCATTAACATTTTGAAACTGAGTTATTTGCGCGTGCTCTGCTGCGCAGTACAGTCATATCTGACTAAGTTCCTAACATGGTGTCAGAAGAGCTTCAACCTCGTCAAATATAAGACAGGAGACAATATTCCTTGAGTTTTGTCGGAGTTTAAAGTGACAAAAAGTAGCTAACAGCTCACTGCTCTCTCATGTCTCGTCATTGAGCAGAGCAGCCCAAGCGGAGCCGTTGCTATGGTTACTCATTGACTCAGAGCCCCCATGAGCAGAATGCATGCAGAGCGAGCTGCCTGCTAGCAGAGAGCAAGTGACAGACAGAGAAGAGCATCAAATGGATTTACTAACGTATTAAGTTATTTCTGATTTCAGGTTTCGTGCAGGGCTGGCTGCTTTAAGTTTGGCAGAAACAATCGGGCCTGGGTAGGGTAGGGCCTGAATATTGCGGTCATGGGTAGGGCTCGAGCTTAAAATGTGTCCCCAACGGGTCTCTACTTTCTATTTCTCCCCCATCCTCTCGATCTCTCTCTCGATCTCTCTCTCGATCTCTCTCTCGATCTCTCTCTCTCGATCTCTCTCGATCTCTCTCTCGATCTCTCTCTCTCTCGATCTCTCTCTCTCGATCTCTCTCTCTCTCTCGATCTCTCTCTCTCTCGATCTCTCGATCTCTCTCTCTCTCTCTCTCTCTCTCTCTCTCTCTCTCTCTCTCGATCTCTCTCTCTCTCTCTCTCTCTCGATCTCTCTCTCTCTCTCTCTCTCTCTCTCTCTCTCTCTCGATCTCTCTCTCTCTCTCTCTCTCTCTCTCTCTCTCTCTCTCTCTCTCTCTCTCTCTCTCTCTCTCTCTCGATCTCTCTCTCGATCTCTCTCTCGATCTCTCTCTCTCTCTCGATCTCTCTCGATCTCTCTCTCTCTCGATCTCTCTCTCTTGATCTCTCTCTCTCTCGTTCTCTCTCTCTCGATCTCTCTCTCTCTCGATCTCTCTCTCTCTCTCTCTCGATCTCTCTCTCTCTCTCTCTCTCTCTCTCTCTCTCTCTCTCTCTGTACTAGCTATAAACTGGGAGATTCTGTTGAATCAATATTTCACTGCATCACTTGAACAATGTGCAGTGTCTCTAGCTCCCTTGCCCTTCAGACCTGCACTGCCTAAATGGGTATAGCTGTGGAGCTTGGTGTGAACAGTGGGATTCCTATTCAGAGTGAGCGAGAGAGAGAGAGAGAGAGAGAGAGAGAGAGAGAGAGAGAGAGAGAGAGAGAGAGAGATAGATTTCCTATAATTTGTCATCACTGTTGAGAACAAGAGCGCTTTATATCCCATCAGTCAACTGACAGGCGCTCCGAGTGACTGAGTGACCGTTTTAATTACGCCACAAGAGAGACAAGACAACACGGGGCGACCCACGTCCCTAATTAACCCCTAGGTAGCGACACAGGGGATAAGCAGAGGGAACCTTCCTCTGAACCCTTGACCTTGTCTCATCAGTGGATTATCAATCAATGTGAATAAGTATGCTTTCTTAGACAAAAAATGTATAGATTAGTTCACATGCTCAATACTGCTGTTTCATGCTACTAAGTCACCAATGAGATGATTGATGAATCTATTTATGTGCTATGTACAAGAGGTGGTGGGGGTGATGGGAAATACTGATGGGTATATGATTAACTCTTATCTAAACTGTTGAACCACAAACAGTATGGCAGCTCCCCGGGGGGACATAGAGGGGAAGGAGAGGGGTAGGGAGACAGGGATGGGGGGAGAGAGGAAAAGCGGCCCCCTCGCTGTGTGTTGTTGTAAGTGTAGAGCTTGTTTTCACCTTGGCACGCTGCCTTCCCCTCTCAGTCTCTTTCTTCCCCTCTGTCCCCTCCCCACATCGCATCCCTCTATTCGCCACCCCAACACTTGTGTCTGCCACCTTATCATCACAACTAAAGCCTGGGCCCGTGGCCACACCTCGGGTCAGCCTTTAAGAAGGAGGACCGCATCTTTCTCAATGCTGCTAAGGTTTCTGAGCTGAGGATGCCTGGCACACAGACAGTGTCATCAAAACAGAATACAAATTCACTTCCTCTAAAGTTAAACCAATCAAACACTGTTGGGATGACAGCAAAATGACAGTCATTAGACAAGCTTCACTGAAATCACACCTTCACGTTTGGCTTTTTACCCAAAACATTTTGGGGGGGAGACACACTCACACCTCAGATGCAATTAGAATGGAAGATGAGTGACATTGTTTCAAATTGATTTTCAGCTTTTCGCACTGGAATGTCCCTCCATAACACAAATCTAACTCTAGGCACTTTCCTGATATAGTGGAGTAAAAAACGCTAGCTCTTCTGGGCATGGCCACTTACATCAATTTGACGGGAGGGAAAATCCTCATTGACATGTGCGTATGATAGCAGACAAACACAGTCATGTAACATTTCAATTAAAGAGATAAGTACATCATTTTGATATCTGTCACACAAAAAACATATCGGTCTTAATCAAAAGATAATCAAAAGTCTATCTAGACTGTTAGTACTACTGGGCCTGTCTGTCTAGACTGTTACTACCGGGCCTGTCTATCTAGAGTGTTACTACTACTTAGCCTGTCTGTCTAGACTGTTAGTACTACTGGGTCTGTCTGTCTAGAATGTTACTACCGGGCCTGTCTATCTAGACCGTTACTACTACTGGACCTGTCTGTCTAGACTGTTCGTACTACTGGGCCTGTCTGTCTAGACTGTTACTACCGGGCAAGTCTATCTAGACTGTTACTACTACTGGGCCTGTCTTTCAAGACCGTTACTCCTAGGCCGGTCTGTCTAGACTGTTACTAGTACTGGGCCTGTCTGTCTAGAATGTTACTACTACTGGGCCCGTCTATCGAGACTGTTACTACTGGGCCTGTCTGTCTAGACTTTTAGTACTACCGGGCCTTTCTTTCTAGACTGTTACTACTGGGCCTGTCTATCTAGACTGTTACTACTACTGAGCATGTCTGTCTAGACTGTTAGCACTACTGGGCATGTCTGTCTAGACTGTTACTACCGGGCCTGTCTATCTAGACCGTTACTACTACTGGACCTGTCTATCTAGACTGTTACTACTGGGCCTGTCTATCTAGACTGTTACTACTACTGGGCCTGTCTTCTAGACTGTTACTACTACTGGGCCTGTCTGTCTAGATTGTTACTACTGGGCCTGTCTGTCTAGATTGTTACTACTGGGCCTGTCTGTCTAGACTATTACTACTGGGCCTATCTATCTAGACTGTTACTACCGGGCCTGTCTGTCTAGAATGTTACTACTGGGCCTGTCTGTCTAGAATGTTACTACTGGGCTTGTCTGTCTAGAATGTTACTACTGGGCCTGTCTGTCTAGATTGTTACTACTACTGGGCCCGTCTATCGAGACTGTTACTACCGGGCCTGTCTGTCTAGAATGTTACTACTACTGGGCCTGTCTGTCTAGACTATTACTACTGGGCCTATCTATCTAGACTGTTACTACCGGGCCTGTCTGTCTAGAATGTTACTACCGGGCCTGTCTGTCTAGAATGTTACTACTACTGGGCCCGTCTATCGAGACTGTTACTACTGGGCGTGTCTATCTAGACTGTTACTGCTACTGGGCCTGTCTATCTAGACTGTTACTACTGGGCGTGTCTATCTAGACTGTTACTGCTACTGGGCCTGTCTATCTAGACTGTTACTACTGGGCGTGTCTATCTAGACTGTTACTGCTACTGGGCCTGTCTATCTAGACTGTTAGTACTACTGGGCCTGTCTGTCTAGACTGTTACTACTACTGGACCTGTCTGTCTAGACTGTTACTACTGGTCCTCTGGCTAGACTGTTACTACCGGGCCTGTCTTCTAGACTGTTACTACTGGGCGTGTCTATCTAGACTGTTACTGCTACTGGGCCTGTCTATCTAGACTGTTACTACTGGGCGTGTCTATCTAGACTGTTACTGCTACTGGGCCTGTCTATCTAGACTGTTACTACTGGGCGTGTCTATCTAGACTGTTACTGCTACTGGGCCTGTCTATCTAGACTGTTAGTACTACTGGGCCTGTCTGTCTAGACTGTTACTACTACTGGACCTGTCTATCTAGACTGTTAGTACTACTGGGCCTGTCTGTCTAGACTGTTACTACTACCGGGCCTGTCTTCTAGACTGTTACTACTGGGCGTGTCTATCTAGACTGTTACTACTACTTGGCCTGTCTATCTAGGCTGTTACGACTGGGCCTGTCTTCTAGACTGTTACTACTACTGGGCCTCTGTCTAGACTGTTGCTACCGGGCCTGTCTGTCTAGAATGTTACTACTACTGGGCCCGTCTATCGAGACTGTTACTACTGGGCCTGTTGGTCTAGACTGTTAGTACTACCGGGCCTTTCTGTCTAGACTGTTACTACTGGGCCTGTCTATCTAGACTGTTACTACTACTGAGCATGTCTGTCTAGACTGTTAGTACTACCGGGCCTTTCTGTCTAGACTGTTACTACTGGGCCTGTCTATCTAGACTGTTACTACTACTGAGCATGTCTGTCTAGACTGTTAGCACTACTGGGCATGTCTGTCTAGACTGTTACTACCGGGCCTGTCTATCTAGACCGTTACTACTACTGGACCTGTCTGTCTAGACTGTTCGTACTACTGGGCCTGTCTATCTAGACTGTTACTACTGGTCCTGTCTATCTAGACTGTTACTACTGGGCCTGTCTATCTAGACTGTTACTACTACTGAGCCTGTCTATATAGACTGTTACTACTACTGAGCCTGTCTGTATAGACTGTTAGTACTGGGTCTCAATCTCCTCCATGTCTCGATCTCTCCTTTGTATATTTACTGTAATATCAGGACTGTGTGCATGTTGTTAGATTGATACTCCATAATTGACATTGGAGGGAAGGGGGGGGGGGGGGGAGTATTCAAACCAGCAAACTTTTGGTTACTGGCCCAATGCTCTAACCGTGTGTTCACTGTTAAACCGTAAAGTGTCTATTATATCGACACTAAAACGTGTTCCTTACTCCTTCATCTCCTAAACACTAAGTTTGCGTCCCAAATGGCACGCTATTCCCTTTATAGTGCCCAAATGGCTCTGATCTAAAGTAGTGTGCTATATTGGGAATAGGGTGCCATTTGGTCCAAACACCAGGAACAAGGAAACAAATAAGCACCAGATAAAGGTAGCTAGTAGCTAGCTAGTGAACACGTGGAATATTCCTGGCATGAGGTAGGATTTCATTTGGGCCAAATTAAGCGAGGGTAATGAGTGAACGGAGTCCATCCACAGCCAGAGAGATTGAGCCCAAAGGAGAAACGGAATCCATTCATAGCCAGAGAGATTGAGCCCAAAGGAGAAATGGAATCCATTCATAGCCAGAGAGATTGAGCCCAAAGGAGAAATGGAATCCATTCATAGCCAGAGAGATTGAGCCCAAAGGAGAAATGGAATCCATTCATAGCCTGAGAGATTTAACCCAAAGGAGAAATGGAATCCATCCATAACCTGAGAGATTGAGCCCAAAGGAGAAATGGAATCCATTCATAGCCTGAGAGATTGAGCCCAAAGGAGAAATGGAATCCATTCATAGCCTGAGAGATTTAACCCAAAGGAGAAATGGAATCCATCCATAGCCTGAGAGATTGAGCCCAAAGGAGAAATGGAATCCATTCATAGCCTGAGAGATTGAGCCCAAAGGAGAAATGGAATCCATTCATAGCCTGAGAGATTGAGCCCAAAGGAGAAATGGAATCCATCCATAGCCTGAGAGATTGAGCCCAAAGGAAAAATGGAATCCATTCATAGCCTGAGAGATTGAGCCCAAAGGAGAAATGGAATCCATTCATAGCCTGAGAGATTGAGCCCAAATGAGAAATGGAATCCATCCATAGCCTGAGAGATTGAGCCCAAAGGAAAAATGGAATCCATTCATAGCCTGAGAGATTGAGCCCAAAGGAGAAATGGAATCCATCCATAGCCTGAGAGATTTAACCCAAAGGAGAAATGGAATCCATCCATAGCCTGAGAGATTGAGCCCAAAGGAGAAATGGAATCCATTCATAGCCTGAGAGATTGAGCCCAAAGGAGAAATGGAATCCATTCATAGCCTGAGAGATTGAGCCCAAAGGAGAAATGGAATCCATTCATAGCCTGAGAGATTGAGCCCAAAGGAGAAATGGAATCCATTCATAGCCTGAGAGATTGAGCCCAAAGGAGAAATGGAATCCATTCATAGCCTGAGAGATTTAACCCAAAGGAGAAATGGAATCCATTCATAGCCTGAGAGATTGAGCCCAAAGGAGAAATGGAATCCATTCATAGCCTGAGAGATTGAGCCCAAAGGAGAAATGGAATCCATTCATAGCCTGAGAGATTTAACCCAAAGGAGAAATTGAATCCATTCATAGCCTGAGAGATTGAGCCCAAAGGAGAAATGGAATCCATTCATAGCCTGAGAGATTTAACCCAAAGGAGAAATGGAATCCATTCATAGCCTGAGAGATTGAGCCCAAAGGAAAAATGGAATCCATTCATAGCCTGAGAGATTGAGCCCAAAGGAGAAAAGAAATCCATTCATAGCCTGAGAGATTGAGCCCAAAGGAGAAATGGAATCCATTCATAGCCTGAGAGATTTAACCCAAAGGAGAAATGGAATCCATTCATAGCCTGAGAGATTGAGCCCAAAGGAGAAATGGAATCCATTCATAGCCTGAGAGATTGATCCCAAAGGAGAAATGGAATCCATCCATAGCCTGAGAGATTGAACATAAGGAGAAATGGAATCCATTCATAGCCTGAGAGATTGAGCCCAAAGGAGAAATGGAATCCATCCATAGCCTGAGAGATTGAACATAAGGAGAAATGGAATCTATCCATAGCCTGAGAGGTTAAGAGAGACCTCACAATTGGCTCGTGTATTGTGTTACCAGCCAACAGCTGATAATACAGCAGGAGAGAAGGGTTGTTCTCTATTAAGTGGCATGGTGGTAATGTGATGATAGAGGCTGTGTACAAATGTCACCCTTTTCCCATATATAGTACACTACTTTTCATCAGGGCCCGTAGGGTTCTGGTCAAAAGTAGTGTACTATGTAGGGAATAGGCTACCATTTGGGATGTATCCAGAGAGAGCATCCATTACCAACTCAAATTGGGACTAGTGATTTGGGTGGATGAGAAATACCCGTTTTTATATCGCCATATATTATTCAAACCAAACAGAACTTGTACTCTTGGGAGCTATTCATAAAAAAAATCAATAGAGATCATTTATGATTTTGTTTGTGTATCTTAGGATGTTGGATGTGGGGAAGCTGAGCTTTGGGGACTGTTTCTGTATACCTGGATGTTGGATGTGGGGAAGCTAAGCCTTGGGGACTGTTTGCGTATACCTGGATGTTGGATGTGGGGAAGCTGAGCCTTGGGGACTGTTTGTGTATACCTGGATGTTGGATGTGGGGAAGCTGAGCCTTGGGGACTGTTTGCGTATACCTGGATGTTGGATGTGGGGAGGCTGAACCTTGGGGACTGTTTGCATACACCTGGATGTTTGATGTGGGGAAGCTGAGCCTTGGGGACTGTTTGTGTATACCTGGACGTTGGATGTGGGAAAGCTGAGCCTTGGGGACTGTTTCTGTATACCTGGATGTTGGATGTGGGGAAGCTGAGCCTTGGGGACTGCTGCCATATACCCTTGTACAGCTAAAAGGAGAGGAATACAGTGCAAAAGTATTCATCCTCCTTGGCGTTTTTCCTATTTTGTTGCATTACAACCTGTAATTTAAATTGATTTTTATTTAGATTTCATGTAATGGATATACACAAAATAGTCCAAATTGGTGAAGTGAAATGAAGAAAATTACTTGTTTCAAAAATTTAAAAAAATAAATAAATGGAAAAGTGGTTTGTGCATATGTATTTACCCTCTTTGCTATGAAGCCCCTAAATAAGATCTGGTGCAACCAATTACCTTCATAAGTCACATAATTTGTTAAATAAAGTCCACCTGTGTGCAATCTAAGTGTCACATGATATGTCACATGATCTCAGTATATATACACCTGTTCTGAAAGGCCCCAGAGCCTGCAACACCACTTAGCAAGGGGCACCACCAAGTATGGTACTTCTCCACCACAGGTCAGGGACAAAGTTGTGGAGAAGTATAGATCAGGGTTGGGTTACAAAAAAATATCAGAAACTTTGAACATCCCACGGAGCACCATTAAATCCATTATTAAAACATTTAAAAAATATGGCACTACAACAAACCTGCCAAGAGAGGGCCACCCACCATAACTCACAGACCAGGCAAGGGGGGCATTAATCAGAGAGTCAACAAAGAGACCAAAGATAACCCTAGGGGGGCGCTGTTTTCACTTTGGAAAAAATCGTGCCCAAATTAAACTGCCTCGTACTCTATTCTAGATTGTACAATATGCATATTATTATTACTATTGGATAGAAAACACTCTCAAATTTCTAAAACTGTTTGAATTATATCTGTGAGTAAAACAGAACTCATTTTGCAGCAAACTTCCAGACAGGAAGTGGTCCCGTGTGGCTCAGTTGGTGTGGTCCCGTGTGGCTCAGTTGGTAGAGCATGGCGCTTGCAACGCCAGGGTTGTGGGTTCATTCCCCACGGGGGGGACCAGGATGAATATGTATGAACTTTCCAATTTGTAAGTCGCTTTGGATAAGAGTGTTGAACAAGAGCTCTTGGAATGACGTGTCCAGAATTTCCTTTGTCTACCAAGGTGCGGGAAGTATCTCCATATTGTCTTATGATAAGCGTTCGGTATACACGGCTAATATCTCCGGCTCTGTTTTTATTTGATACATATTAGAAAAACATCATAAAGTAGGTTTTTTCAACCGAGTTTCATCAGTTTATTCAACATTTATTGGGACTTTTGGAGTTTTCCGTTCTTTGCGTCGAGAGAAACTGGGAATGTCATCAACATTGGCTAGCATTGTGGCACGAATTCGACAGGAGAAAAGGACATTCTAAAACCAAACAACGATTTATCCTCGACCTAGGACTCCTTGTACAAGATTCTGATGGAAGGTCAACAAAAGTAAGAACAATTTATGAAGTTATTTCGTATTTCTGTGGAAAATGTTGAGTCCTATTCTCTGAGTTTTGGCGGGCGCTGTCTCGCAATAACGCAAGCTGTTTGTTATGGTAAAGTTATTTTTAAAAATCTAACACGGCGGTTGCATTAAGAACCAGTGTATCTTTCATTTGCCATACAACAAGTATTTTTATGTAAAGTTTATGATGAGTTCTTTGGTCAGATTAGGTGAGTGTCCAAAATAGCTCCGGACATTCTGGTGAATCGATGCTACATATTCACAATGTATAACCACGGTTTGCAGCTCTAAATATGCACATTTTCGAACAAATCATAAGTGTATTGTATAACCTGATGTTATAAGACTGTCATCTGATGAAGTTGGTCAAGGTTAGTGATTAATTTTATATCTTTTGCTGGTTTTTGCAAATTCTATCTATGCGGTGAATAAATGCGGTTGTGTGTTTGGCTATTGTGGTAAGCTAATATAATGCTATATTGTGTTTTCGCTGTAAAACACTTAAAAAATCGAAAATATTGGCTGGATTCACAAGATGTTTATCTTTCATTTGCTGTATGTACACCATGTATTTTTCATAAATGTTTTATGATGAGTATTTAGGTATTTCACGTTGCTCTCTGTAATTATTCTGGCTGCTTTGGTGATATTTTTGATGGTAGCGGCAATGTAAAACTATGATTTATACCTCAAATATGCACATTTTCGAACAAAACATAAATTTATTGTATAACATGTTATAAGACTGTCATCTGATGAAGTTGTTTCTTGGTTAGTGACTAATTATATCTATATTTGGTCGGTTTTGTGATAGCTACCTATGCGGTAGAAACATGGTGAAAATATGCGGTTGAGTCTTTGGCTATTGTGGTTAGCTAATAGAAATACATATTGTGTTTTCGCTGTAAAACATTTTAAAAATCGGAAATGATGGCTGGATTCACAAGATGTTTATCTTTCATTTGCTGTATTGGACTTGTGATTTCATGATATTTATATGCTATTATTTACTTGTGGCGCTATGCTAGGCTATGCTAGTCAGCTTTTACTGATGAGGATGCTCCCGGATCCGGGATGGGTGTTAGGTAAAGGTTAAGGAGCTGCAAATCTCCACAGCGGAGATTGGAGTATCTGTCCATAGGACCAATTTATTCTGTACACTCCATAGAGCTGGGCTTTATGGAAGAGTGGCCAGAAAAAAGCCATTGCTTGAAGAAAAAAATAAGCAAACACGTTTGGTGTTCACCAAAAGGCATGTGGGAGACTCTCCAAACATATGGAAGAAGGTACTCTGGTCAGATGAGACAAAAATGTAGCTTTTTGGCCATCAAGGAAAACGCTATGTTTGGCGCAAACCCAACCCCTCTCATCACCCCGAGAATACCATCCCCACAGTGAAGCATGGGGATGGCAGCATCATGCTGTGGGGATGTTTTTCATCGGCAGGGACTGGGAAACTGGTCAGAATTGAAGGAATGATGGATGGCGCTAAATAAAGGGAAATTCTTGAGGGAAACCTGTTTCAGTCTTCCAGAGATTTGAGACTGGGACGGAGGTTCACCTTCCAGCAGGACAATGACCCTAATCATACTGCTAAAGCAACACTTGAGTGGTTTAAGGGGAATGGCCTAGTCAAGGTGAATGCCCTAGTCAAAGCCCAGACCTCAATCCAATTGAGAATCTGTGGTATGACTTAAAGATTGTGGTACACCAGTGGAACCCATCCAACTTGAAGGAGCTGGAGCAGTTTTGCCTTGAAAAATGGGCAAAAATCCAAGTGGCTAGATGTGTAAAGCTTATAGAGACATACCCCTAGAGACTTGCAGCTGTAATTGCAGCAAAAGGTGGCTCTACAAAGTATTGACTTGGGGGGGGTGAATAGTTATGCACGCTCAAGTTTACAGTTTTTTTGTCTTATTTCTTGTTTGTTTCACAAAAATATATATTTTGCATCTTCAAAGTGGTAGGCATGTTGTGTAAATGTTGTGGGGTGAATAATTTCGCAAGCCACTGTGTACATGGATTGGGAATGTGGAGAGTGCAGTGGCCCAGTGGCTTGTAGTGTATGTAGGGCTGGATCAGCTCTATAGTGGTAAACGTGAAGTAGCCACTATTTTTCCTCAGCAAGGAGGACTCGACATTAAGCCTGCATGTCAACTCCCACCATGTAGGAAATGCACTGGTGTGACTACCTGTATTTTTGGATATGGCTGTGCTTTCAAATTCCCAAACTGAGACTGACCTAGATACAATTATAAAATGCCTTGACTGTAAAATTTATGTTATATTTCATAATTCATATAAACTCATTCCATTGGCTGACTCGGGTCGAGGGCAGCACTCCCTTTTATAGCATCATCGTGGGCCAGTGTTACTGTATTTGTTTAAGGTCTGTGTCAAAAATAGGTCCTCCCTCACCACAAATGCAGAAATCTAGAAAATGCTTTTAAATTTCCTTTTTATCAACTTATTCTTTTTTATTTTTTTATTTTATCAGTGTGAAGGGATATAGCCCTTGTCATAAATAACTCAGCTTGATCTGCCCTTTGCAAAACACATCTCTCTCAGCGCACACACACACACACACGGCCAGGAAAGGTTATGAAAGCAGGTCTGGAGTGAAACTAGAGAGAGAGGACGAGAGATAGACAGAAAGATGGAAAGATTGAGACAGAGAGCAGGAAGGCAGGAGTGGAGGACCCATGAGAGCATTTTGTTTACATGAGCAGGGAATGGACGGCGAGGAGAGGAGAGGAGGTGGGCACAACTATCAAGATGTCACTCAAGGCTGAAGGATTCCACCAGGCCTACATACACACACACACACACACACACACACACACACACACACACACACACACACACACACACACACACACACACACACACACACACACACACACACACACACACACACGCCTATATGCAGGAGGAGGTGATGGATTATAGCAGCAGCATAAATGTGATTACTGTCACATTTCCATCTGTCTGCAGGGACCACATCAACAAACATAAGATTGAGAGGCTGGGGATGAGTATGCAACTTACCCACCACACATGGGTATACATACCATTTAGCTAACCAACCCACCACACATGGGTATACATACCATTTAGCTAACCAACCCACCACACGGGTATACATACCATTTAGCTAACCAACCCACCACACACGGGTATACATACCATTTAGCTAACCAACCCACCACACATGGGTATACATACCATTTAGCTAACCAACCCACCACACGGGTATACATACCATTTAGCTAACCAACCCACCACACATGGGTATACATACCATTTAGCTAACCAACCCACCACACGGGTATACATACCATTTAGCTAACCAACCCACCACACATAGGTATACATACCATTTAGCTAACCAACCCACCACACATGGGTATACATACCATTTAGCTAACCAACCCACCACACATGGGTATACATACCATTTAGCTAACCAACCCACCACACATGGGTATACATACCATTTAGCTAACCAACCCACCACACATGGGTATACATACCATTTAGCTAACCAACCCACCACACGGGTATACATACCATTTAGCTAACCAACCCACCACACATGGGTATACATACCATTTAGCTAACCAACCCACCACACATGGGTATACATACCATTTAGCTAACCAACCCACCACACGGGTATACATACCATTTAGCTAACCAACCCACCACACACGGGTATACATACCATTTAGCTAACCAACCCACCACACATGGGTATACATACCATTTAGCTAACCAACCCACCACACGGGTATACATACCATTTAGATAACCAACCCACCACACATGGGTATACATACCATTTAGCTAACCAACCCACCACACGGGTATACATACCATTTAGCTAACCAACCCACCACACGGGTATACATACCATTTAGCTAACCAACCCACCACACATGGGTATACATACCATTTAGCTAACCAACCCACCACACATGGGTATACATACCATTTAGCTAACCAACCCACCACACACGGGTATACATACCATTTAGCTAACCAACCCACCACACATGGGTATACATACCATTTAGCTAACCAACCCACCACACGGGTATACATACCATTTAGCTAACCAACCCACCACACGGGTATACATACCATTTAGCTAACCAACCCACCACACATGGGTATACATACCATTTAGCTAACCAACCCACCACACATGGGTATACATACGATTTAGCTAACCAACCCACCACACATGGGTATACATACCATTTAGCTAACCAACCCACCACACGGGTATACATACCATTTAGCTAACCAACCCACCACACATGGGTATACATACCATTTAGCTAACCAACCCACCACACATGGGTATACATACCATTTAGCTAACCAACCCACCACACATGGGTATACATACCATTTAGCTAACCAACCCACCACACGGGTATACATACCATTTAGCTAACCAACCCACCACACATGGGTATACATACCATTTAGCTAACCAACCCACCACACATGGGTATACATACCATTTAGCTAACCAACCCGCCACACATGGGTATACATACCATTTAGCTAACCAACCCACCACACATGGGTATACATACCATGTAGCTAACCAACCCACCACACATGGGTATACATACCATTTAGCTAACCAACCCACCACACGGGTATACATACCATTTAGCTAACCAACCCACCACACATGGGTATACATACCATTTAGCTAACCAACCCACCACACGGGTATACATACCATTTAGCTAACCAACCCACCACACATGGGTATACATACCATTTAGCTAACCAACCCACCACACATGGGTATACATACCATTTAGCTAACCAACCCACCACACATGGGTATACATACCATTTAGCTAACCAACCCACCACACATGGGTATACATACCATTTAGCTAACCAACCCACCACACATGGGTATACATACCATTTAGCTAACCAACCCACCACACGGGTATACATACCATTTAGCTAACCAACCCACCACACGGGTATACATACCATTTACACAACCAACCCACCACACCTGGATATTCATACCATTTAGCTAACCAACCCACCACACATGGGTATGCATAACACTGTGTGTGTGTGTGTGTGTGTGTGTGTGTGTGTGTGTGTGTGTGTGTGTGTGTGTGTGTGTGTGTGTGTGTGTGTGTGTGTGTGTGTGTGTGTGTGTGTGTGTGTGTGTGTGTGTGTGTGTGTGTGTGTGTGTGTTTGTCATATCCCCTCAGCGGAAATGCATTTTCTTCCCTCCCCATTAGTACTGCCTGTGTCATGCTCTGTTGGGGATTCATTAAAGGGGAACTGGTTGCACATCAGCTGGTGCTGGTGCTGGTGATCGATACCATGCCCTCTTCAGCCCCACTAATAACCCTGCTGAGCCCCTCCAGCTTCTGGCTGACTGGCTTCTCTTGCACTCTCATATCCTTCCTAACACTCTCTCAGTCTACCCTGATCAACTCTGTCACACCGGGGAAGGAAGTCTTCAACTCAGTCACAGCGTGGGAGGGAGGGTTACATGAAGCTGAGGACGGATGAGGAGGATTACAGCTAATACCCTTGGTCATTAACGGTCGATGGTTGTGATCCTTGTGGTTACGGCTAAGGGAGAGCATTCTGTCCTCTTCCTCATCCGCCTCATCGTTATTACAGTTATCTCCATCAAAATAGTCTTAATCATCCTCACAACACCATGTTCCTCCTCCTCATCCTCCTATGCATTACCTATGTGTCACTTGTCAATCCTTCCAACACATTCACAACTAATTGTTACCATAGTGAAGGTAAAAGGGAGTCTCCTGACACAATGCGGTAACCTTTATGTATTTTAAGTCCTGTTAAAAGTCATATTTTAAGCCACATTGAGAACAAGGGAAGGGAACAAGATTAAACCCTCTCCCACTCAGTGATAGCACTGTTCTACATGACACCTCTCTCACTCTCTCACTCTCTCACTCTCACTCTCTCTCACTCTCACTCTCTCTCACTCCTCAGGCAGCCAGCCGAGCAGACCTTCGCTTTAACACAAGATTGCTTTCCTTTGGACGTGTCTGTCAACCTCTTGACCCTCCTCACCTCTATTTTGTTACCCTTTCCTCCCCCGCTCTCCTCGTCTGTTATCTTCACCACAAAGCATCTCCCTCGCTCTCGCCCCTTTCACCCCATCAGACATCCATCTGTACCCTATCTTCCATGCCCGCTGACAAGAGAGGAGGGGATGTGGGGGAGGAGGAAGAGGAGGAGGCGAGGAGATGGTGGGAGGAGGGGTGGAGGAGCAAGGAGGTGGAGGACGGGGATGAGGTGGTGGGGGGAGGAAGTTGGGGTTGGAGGAGAAGGGAAAGGAAAGGAGGAAAGCACCCCTGCTGACACAACACCGCACAGCCCAGCCTCTTGTTAACTCCTGACCCGCCCAGTGCCTCCTTCTTCCAAGTACGCCCACGCTAGAGAGAGACAGAGAGAGCAACCGAGAAAGATACCATTGATATTTAGAAAAACCCCGGAATACGGTATAAACGGTATATCGCCCAAGCATAGTCACCTCCTCCGCACCATCATGTGAATGGCGATATCTGTCTGTCTGTACATTCCACCCTGTAATTGAATCCTTTTCAAGCTGTGAGCCAGCCGATTCAAGCACTAGTAAATAATCTATATATATGGTTTTGTATTCCTACCATTCATACCATGTTCAAGGCCTGGTTAATTTCCAAATGAAAAACAATAACTCTGAGTGACCTGGGTTATGAATATACTGATTAGAATTCACTTCAGGGAAAAAAAGTAATTCTTAAAATGTCATTCTGGGTTGAAAAATCATTACAGTCTGAGGTCTGCTGAGTTACATAATCTATTGTTTAACCCACTCCTCTTTCTATTCTGGTTAAGCCCAGTTCGCGCTGTTCTGTGAAGGGAGTAGTACACGGCGATGTACCAGATCTTCAGTTTCTTGGCAATTTCTCGCATGGAATAGCCTTCATTCTCAGAACAAGAATAGACTGATGAAAGGTCTTTGTTTCTGGCCATGTTGAGCCATGTTGATGCTCCAGATACTCAACTAGTCTAAAGAAGACCAGTTTTATTGCTTCTTTAATCAGGACAACCCGTTTCAGCTGTACTAAAAGAATTGCAAAGGGTTTTCTAATGATAACTTAACCTTTTGAAATGATAAACTTGGATTAGCTAACACAACGTGCCATTGGAACACAGGAGTGATGGTTGCTGAAAGTGGGCCTCTGTACGCCTATGTAGATATTCCATAAAAAATCTGCCGTTTCCAGCTACAATAGTCATTTACAACATTAACAATGTCTACACTGTATTTCGGATCAATTTGATGTTATTTTCTGTGCTTTTCTTTCAAAAACAAGGACATTTCTAAGTGACCCCAAACTTTTGAACGGTAGTGTGTGTGTGTGTGTGTGTGTGTATATACACTGCTCAAAACAATAAAGGGAACAAAAATAACACATCCTAGATCTGAATGAAATATTCTTATTAAATACTTTTTTCTTTACATAGTTGAATGTGCTGACAACAAAATCACACAAAAATTATCAATGGAAATCAAATGTATCAACCCATGGAGGTCTGGATTTGGAGTCACACTCAAAATTAAAGTGGAAAACCACACTACAGGCTGATCCAACTTTGATGTAATGTCCTTAAAACAAGTCAAAATGAGGCTCAGTAGTGTGTGTGGCCTCCACGTGCCTGTATGACCTCCCTACAACGCCTGGGCATGCTCCTGATGAGGTGGCGGATGGTCTCCTGAGGGACCTCCTCCCAGACCTGGACTAAAGCATCCGCCAACTCCTGGACAGTCTGTGGTGCAACGTGACGTTGGTGGATGGAGCGAGACATGATGTCCCAGATGTGCTCAATTGGATTCAGGTCTGGGGAACGGGCGGTCCATAGCATCAATGCCTTCCTCTTGCAGGAACTGCTGACACACTCCAGCCACATGAGGTCTAGCATCGTTTTGCATTAGGAGGAACCCAGGGCCAACCGCACCAGCATATGGTCTCACAAGGGGTCTGAGGATCTCATCTCGGTACCTAATGGCAGTCAGGCTACCTCTGGCGAGCACATGGAGGGCTGTGCGGCCCCCCAAAGAAATGCCACACCACACCATGACTGACCCACCGCCAAACCGGTCATGCTGGAGGATGTTGCAGGCAGCAGAACGTTCTCCACGGCGTCTCCAGACTCTGTCACGTCTGTCACATGTGCTCAGTGTGAACCTGCTTTCATCTGTGAAGAGCACAGGGCGCCAGTGGCGAATTTGCCAATCTTGGTGTTCTCTGGCAAATGCCAAACGTCCTGCACGGTGTTGGGCTGTAAGCACAACCCCCACCTGTGGACGTCGGGCCCTCATACCACCCTCATGGAGTCTGTTTCTGACCGTTTGAGCAGACACATGCACATTTGTGGCCTGCTGGAGGTCATTTTGCAGGGCTCTGGCAGTGCACCTCCTTGCACAAAGGCGGAGGTAGCGGTCCTGCTGCTGGGTTGTTGCCCTCCTACGGCCTCCTCCACGTCTCCTGATGTACTGGCCTGTCTCCTGGTAGCGCCTCCATGCTCTGGACACTACGCTGACAGACACAGCAAACCTTCTTGTCACAGCTCGCATTGATGTGCCATCCTGGATGAGCTGCACTACCTGAGCCACTTGTGTGGGTTGTAGACTCCGTCTCATGCTACCACTAGAGCGAAAGCACCGCCAGCATTCAAAAGTGACCAAAACATCAGCCAGGAAGCATAGGAACTGAGAAGTGGTCTGTGGTCACCACCTGCAGAACCACTCCTTTATTGGGGGTGTCTTGCTAATTGCCTATAATTTCCACCTTTTGTCTATTCCATTTGCACAACAGCATGTGAAATTTATTGTCAATCAGTGTTGCTTCCTAAGTGGACAGTTTGAATTCACAGAAGTGTGATTGACTTGGAGTTACATTGTGTTGTTTAAGTGTTCCCTTTATTTTTTTGAGCAGTGTATATATACACATGTATTTAACCCCTTATTTTTGGCACTATGTCTCTCTATATAATTCCATCATTTTTTAACTGGCAAAAACGACATGTACCCTATGTGTTCGTGAGAGTCACCTTTGCACAGAGGGGTCACATTAGTGTCCTAATAGTGTGTACCCAAACTGTTCGGATGCTACATGCAATTCTGTGAGACACCTGATTTTCAGGATGTCTCATGGTGTCTCATGGTCTGACAAACACGATCTAGCTCTGTGAACTTTCACGGCAAATGTGGAAGTTCGACATAGGCAGATGTGTTGGATTGAGACGCATCCAATGCAAAAAAACAGATATCTCTATCTTAAGCTGACGGATTCTGATGGGGATTGTTTTATTATGCTAATTCGATTTCCACGGGAGCGCGGACATCGACCTTTGGGGAGTTCTTGAGACTAGGGTCTATTTTTCTCCACTTCTTGTCTGATTGACGTGCCCAAAGTAAACTGCCTGTTACTCAGGCCCAGAATCCAGGATATGCATATAATTGGTACGATTGGATAGAAAACACTTTGAAGTTTGTAGACATGTTAAAATAATGTTTGAGACTATAACACAATTGATATGGTAGGAGAAGATCCAAAGACAAACCAACCGTAATTGTTTTTTTTTGAGAGCCCATGCTCTTTCAATGGAAAGCTATGGTTCCTATGCAATTCCAGCTCCCATATTGCAATTCCTAAGGCTTCCACTAGATGTCAACAGTCTTTGTTCAAGGTTTCAGGCTTGTCTCTTCCCAAACGAGTAAGAATTTTGAGTTCTGGTACTGGGAGTCAGAGTTGGAAATCAGTCTGTCCGTGTGCAACGAAGAGGACTTTTGTTTTGAACATACTTTTGAACATACTTCTTTCCGTATGAAATATTATAGTTTTAGTTACATTTTAGGGTACTTGAGGATTAATTAGAAATGTATTTTAACTTGTTTTTACAAAGTTTAGAGGTAGCTTTTTATATTCCTTTCTCTGCATGTTGAACGAGTGGATTACTCAAAATCCATAGCGCCAACTAAACAGACTTTTTGGGATATAAAGAAGGATTTTATCTAACAAAACTACCGTGCATGTTGTAGCTGGGACCCTTGGGATTGCAAATCAGAGGAAGATTTTCAAAAAGTAAGTGAATATTTAATTGCTTTTTGTGATTTTACGAAGCCTGTGCTGGTTGCAAAATATTTTGATGTGGGGCGCCGTCCTCAAACAATCGCATGGCATGCTTTAGCTGTAAAGCCTATTGTAAATCGGACAATACAGTTAGATTAACAAGAATTTAAGCTTTTAACTTCTTTGGGGTACCCCCCCTCTTCTCAATTTCCGCCTAAAGACATACCCTAATCTAACTGCCTGTAGCTCAGGCTCAGAACCAAGGATATGCATATTCTTGGTATCATTTGAAAGGAAACACTCTGAATGTGTGGAAATGTGAATTGAATGTAGGAGAATATAACACAATAGATCTGGTAGAAGAAAATACAAGGAAATAAACATACGTATTCTGTTTTTTATTGTTGCTGCATCATCTTTCAAATGACCAAGAACAGCCAAACATACAGATAGGGTGCTGTGGATGATTTGACTGAAGAACATAAGATGGCAACAATAGCTGAGCAAAGTTATAGACAGATAACTTCAAAAATGAGCGAGCTACATGACATTGAGCATGAAGTCACCCAGGTGTCCCACACAAATGTACCCAAATGTACCCAAGTGGCCGAATTGGTACAGTGATACATTTTGAAGGAAATAACTATATACAAAATACATAAATGCTATTCTAACACACCCTCAAAAAATAAATATATATGAAAAAATATATATAAAACAATTATAATAATAAACAAACAAATAACAAGGGTAACTATTTACACATTTTCTATTTACAATATTGTATATTTTATAAATAAATAAATAGATGAATATTGTGAAGACCCTCAGCCCTCAGTCCTGGTGCCATGGCCCATAGCAGTCTCTTTCTGCTGTAAAGCAGAGGCTTACTGAACAGGTGGTGCAGGTGATGGGGCATTTCCTGTGACAAAGGGCACAACGTCGCCTCCCCACTGTGCCCTTTTTGCCCTGAGGCACATTCATGCCTGCAGAGATGAATCTGGGCAGGTGAACACCACTGGTTGACGGAGCAGAAGGTGCTGCAGTGGACTTGCTGTAGCTAGCAAGCTCCTGGATGAGCAGCTCCCTGAAGGCTAGCTGTGAGATGGGGGGCTGTCTCTATCAATTTCCTCTATAATTTGGGTTAAATCTGTATACCTAGACTTTGTTTTAGCTTTTCCTGATTTATTCGCCATAATTTAAATATATAAACTTGTTGAAAATGCTATTGAATATGTACTGCTATGCGTAACACTCGTGGCTCCATCAAGTAGGATTTGCAATGGCGAATGAACCTCTTTTATGCCAGAGTTTACAACAAAGGCTGGTCTTCAAACGTATAACCATTACATATTGCCGTTTACCTCAGCTCATTGGCTATCTTCCAAGCTAGATTTCAAGATGATCAGTGGTCATTGGGCCAAAATACAGTCAATCAACGATAGACCGGTCCTACCATTGGTGCGCAATGAGGTCATTGATTGGTGTCTTCAAATCGGTTTGTTTCGGTCAATTACGTCCTGGGAAAAGAGCCATCATGTATGGTTGTGTTAATAACAACCAGAGGATTGCAATGAAACCAACCATGACTGGATAAACGTTTGTTTAGTGTGTGTAATTACCACAAACGCTTCGTCCAAAGTTGAATGAGACGGAAATCACTACACAACCGGTTTACAAATGTGTTAGGCTATAAAAATTGATTTTATCAAACAAAACGAACATTCACTGTGTAGTTAGGACACTTGGCATTGCCACCAGAGGAAGATCTTCAATGGTAAGCGATTTATTTTATTGTTATTTCTGACTTTCGTGACGCTAATGCTTGGTTGGAAAATGCTAGTAATACTTGTGTGTGTGGGGCGCCGTCCTCAGAAAATCACCTTTTTGAAATCTGACACAGCGGCTGGATTAATAAGACGTTCATCTTTTAAATGATGTAAAATACATGTATTTACAAGAATGTTTAATACAACGAATGGTGTATTTAAAATGTTAGCTCTCTGCAGTTTCACCGGATGTTGGCCTGGTGGGACGTTAGCTTCTCATCTACCCTAGAGAAGTTAACCGGTATAAGACACTTGTATGTACCTAGATGTTTAATATCCATAATTTTTATGATTATTTATTTGAATTGCACGCCCTCCAATTTCACCGGAAGTGAACAGGTGTCTCGCTGGCGGGATGCCTAGCCTAAGGATTTTAGATTGTCTGAATGGTCAGACGTCAAGGAACACCACTGTCACATCACTGTAACACTGCCATCTCCACAGATACGTTTTTTTATCATATCCATCCCGATTGATTGATTGATTGATTATGATTGATTAATAATGTAATACTGCTGAAGTGTTACAACAAAGCTTCATGCTAAGGAAACGGGACACCATTATGTTAGCTCAATCTTTACTAAGATAAAACCGGATATCTTTCCCAGAGCATTATGGATACTGTAGTAGCCGTCATGCTACAAACGGCAGCCGTCCACTAGCCGTGAAAGAATTAGAGCTCACTGCTCTCAGAGCAGATGTTACAGCATGACTCACTGAAATGGCTTGTCTTTAAAATTATTATCGTGCCTCTGCCAGAGAAAATTAAATAAATCAGTGCGAAAACTAATTTTCCAACATGTTTTATTCCTGATCCATATTTCTTCAACACTGTCTCCAGACCAGACACGGGCGCTAGGCTAGGCTATCAGGCCCATCTCTCCCCACCAGATATGAACACTAGCGCTAGGCAAGCAGGCCCATCTGTCAACGCTGTTTCCCAACCAGATACGAGCACTAGCGCTAGTCTAGGCTAGCAGGCCCATCTCTTGCCACTGTCTTTAAACCAGATACGATCACTGGCACTAGGCTAGGCTATCAGGCCCATCTCTACCCACTTCAAAGCAGATATGAACACTAGCGCTAGGCTAGCAGGCCCATCTGTCGACGCTGTTTCCCAACCAGATACGAGCACTAGTGATAGGCTAGGCTAGCAGGCCCATCTCTTCCAACTTTCTCTAAACCAGATATGAGCACTAGCACTAGGCTAGGTTAGCAGGCCCATCTCTTGCCACTGTCTCTAAAGCAGATACGAGCACTAGCACTAGGCTAAAAGGCTAATCTCTTGCCACTGTTTCTAAACCAGATATGAGCACTAGCGCTAGGCTAGGCTAGCAGGCCAATCTCTTGCCACTGTCTACAGACCAGATACAAGTGCTAGCTGCTGCTAGGCTAGGTTAGCCACTAGCAAGCAGCTCTGGCCCTGACACATGTCAGAAGATCGTCCTTCAGTGATCAATACTGCCATGGATTCAGACTGGATGTGTCCTCTAAAAGGGCCTTCACAGTGAAAGAGAGCTTGTCAGAGAGAGAAAGAGAGAGCGAGAGTGAGATAGTCAGAGAGAAAGAGAGTGAGCAAGAGCTTGAGGGCGAGAGAGAGGGAGGGCTGGATGCCGGCCCAGTTCTGAAGGAGAACATCTATATCTCTATCTATCTACAGTATCTATGGCAAGATGGGACACCCCCCTAACTCGCTCTCTCTCGCTCTCTCTCACACTCTCTCTCTCTCTTGCTTTCTCTCCTCCACATAAAGCTCTGAATGAGGGAGATGATTGAGTTAACTTCTATCTATGGCGGTCACAATTCTGTACTTTCAGGCTGAAATCGCAGAGGATAAAGGATGTGATTGAAAAAAAGCGCCATCTCTCTTCCTACAGCGCAGATGCAGTACAATGAGCCTAAACCACATATGCCTACATTTCCAGATGGCACTAGCTGATAGCTAATGCCTCATTCAGTCAGAGCTGGTGCTATTAGGGCCAGTGTTTATGTGAATGCAGCCAGATATGCTCTTTTGAACCCTAACAGTTACTAGCCTATCGGAGGGGAAAAGAGGAGCAATTTAGTCCCGGGGAGAAAAAGCAGAGCGAGACTCATCAAACATGACCTTAAGCATGGCACGCCTTACAGATCCCTCTGCCGCTCCGTACAGTCTCTCTGATATCAGTACCCCGCTGTGCCCTTACACACAGACTTCCTAGGCAGGGAGTTTAAAACCAACCTGCCTCCAAGCAACTCCAGACACAGTCACATCAAATTCAAATCACATTTTCAAATCAAATGTATTGGTCACATACACATGTTTAGCTTTTAATTGTAAGCTGTACATTATTTACAAGCTGTTTTATTTATTTATAGTATTTTACCTTTATTTAACTAGGCAAATCAGTTAAGAAAAAAATCATATTTTTTGTGACAGGAGAGATTTTTACTTTCTCCTCTCAGGGATTTGATCTTGCAACCTTTCGGTTAATAGTCCAACGCTCTAACCACTAGGCTACCTGCCGCCCCTGTACATACTATACAGTTAGGGAGTAGCCTGTAGTCTGTTTTATGGTGCTATACAGTAGTCACACCTAGTCAATGCCTAAGTTTAGGCTTTGCAGCCTAATGCCCTCTTTTGCCGGAAAGATATCAATTTGTCTCTGTGAATGGTTTGTCCTCTGACCAATCAACTGTAAATTTCGGTGTTCCTCAAGGTTCCGTTTTAGGACCACTATTTTTTTCACTATATATTTTACCTCTTGAGGATGTCGTTCGAAAACATAATGTTAACTTTCACTGCTATGCGGATGACACACCGTCACGATTCCTAATGAAGGTGGCTCCTCTTCCTGTTCGGGTGGCGCTCGGCGGTCGTCGTCACCGGCCTACTAGCTGCCACTGATCCCTTTTTTCCCCTTTTCTGTTTATTGGTGTCACCTGTTTTGTGTTTGGTTAATTAGTTGGGCTATATTACCCAGCAGGCCCGCCTGCTATTTGTGCGAGATTGTTTGTGTAACTAGGCTGCACGTTTGAGGTATTACGTGTTTCTGATCTTGTGGGTTTTGCTGGACTGTTGCAGTCCCCGGTTTTGGGGCATTTGTTTTGTGTGCGCCCTGTGTTTTGTGGGGTGACTTATGTTCGCTGTTTTTGTGCATTAAATTAGCACTACCACTGAACTCTCTGCTTCCTGCGCCTGACTTCGCACCCACTACTCCCCGAGCGTTACACACACAGCTGTACATTTCAATGAAACATGGTGAAGCCCCATAATTGCCCTCCCTAGAAGCCTGTGTTTCAGACAGAAGGAAGTGGATGGCTGCAAACGTTCTACTTTTAAACTCGGACAAAACATAGATGCTTGTTCTAGGTCCCAAGAAACAAAGAGATCTTCTGTTGAATCTGACAATTAATCTTGATGGTTGTAAAGTCGTTTCAAATAAAACTGTGAAGGACCTCGGCATTACTCTGGACCCTGATCTCTCTTTTGACGAACATATCAAGACTGTTTCAACGACAGCTTTTTTCCATCTACGTAACATTGCAAAAATCAGAAACTTTCTGTCCAAAAATGATGCAGAAAAATGTATCCATGCTTTTGTTACTTCTAGGTTAGACTACTGCAATGCTCTACTTTCCGGCTACCCGGATAATGCACTGAAATAAACTTCAGTTAGTGCTAAATACGGCTGCTAGAATCCTGACCACAACTCAAAGAAATTATCATATTACTCCAGTGCTAGCCTCCCTACACTGGCTTCCTGTTAAGGCAAGGGCTGATTTCAAGGTTTTACTGCTAACCTACAAAGCATTACATGGGCTTGCTCCTACCTATCTTTCCAATTTGGTCCTGCTGTACATACCTACACGTACGCTACGGTCACAAGACGCAGGCCTCCTAATTGTCCCTAGAAATTCTAAGCAAACAGCTGGAGACTTGTTGCACCCTCGACAACTACTGTGATTATTATTATTTGACCATGCTGGTCATTTATGAACATTTGAACATCTTGGCCATGTTCTGTTATAATCTCCACCCGACACAGCCAGAAGAGGACTGGCCACCCCTCATAGCCTGGTTCCTCTCTAGGTTTCTTCCTAGGTTTTGGCCTTTCTAGGGAGTTTTTCCTAGCCACCGTGCTTCTACACCTGCATTGCTTGCTGTTTGGGGTTTTAGGCTGGGTTTCTGTACAGCACTTTGATATATCAGCTGATGTAAGAAGGGCTATATAAATACATGTGATTTGATTTGATTCTGCTGCTCTTCCAAGGTTCCAACCCTGTCGTTAAAAGAGCAATGAAAGTCCCCACATTACCACATAGATGTGACAAGGTGAGGGTAGGAGGCAGAGGTGTTTTACAATTAAAAGCGGCAAGAGGCGAAAGGCTTTGAGGATAGCCTGGCAGCAGCAGGGTGGCTATGAGCACATGTGAGCCCTCTAACTAATGAGCACCACCTCATGGTGTGATCAGACACTGGAAGACACGGAGAGACGCAGAGCCAGCCAAATACTACTGCTCTCAATCAGCATGCTAGCAGATACCCATAGACATCCAGTCATTGCGCTAACACTAGTTAGTATTAGCTCACGTAACTGCCTCGAACTTCCTTCATAGTGGACACAGCGACATCAATGGTATCCACAAGTTAATCTGACCCTGGGATAAAGGGCTTCATTACCAAAATCCCAAAGTATCCCTTCATTCTAATGTCCCAGCCACCCTCATTCCTCTCACATCCAGTGCATGTAGAGAGGTGGAGAGCTGGAAGAAGCTGAAAGAGACTCAGGCCAGACCCTGACAACACAGAGATTCTGTTGGCTGCAACACACACACACACAGACACACACACACTGCCCTCCACTTGGTCCTTTCATCCTCTTAACCTCATCTGGAATTTGTGGAGTGTGTGTGTGTGTGTGTGTGTGTGTGTGTGTGTGTGTGTGTGTGTGTGTGTGTGTGTGTGTGTGTGTGTGTGTGTGTGTGTGTGTGTGTGTGTGTGTGTGTGTGTGTGTGTGTGTGTGTGTGTGTGTGTGTGTGTGTGTGTGTGTGTGTTGCGGCCAGCAGGAGCTCTGTGTTGTCAGGGTCTGGCCAGAGCCTCTTCCATAGGGCCTCCTCCATCTGTCTCTATGTCTGAAACCATGAGTATCCATGGACAGGCCAGCCAGACCTGGCAACAATACTCTCCCATATCTGAGCTCTCTGATAAAATACACTGTCTTTTCAGAAAAGAAAAGAAGGATTTGTCTCCTCAATAACTATGTACAGTGCTGTATTTTGTATGTACAGTCTGCTACACATTCATCCTAACTCTCTTCTGTGCATGTATAGCTCATTAAATGCATGTCTTGAAGCCTTACTTGAATCCATCTGGGATATTGGAGACTCTGAGCCTGTGATACCTCCCACCTCAGGTGTAGAACACTGGAGTATAATTGACTCTTACAGCTTAATGCCACCCACCTTGGTTACCACCTACCGTATGAATATACTATTCACTTAGCATTATGAGTGTGAGAACACAGATCTACCATGATTTCCCAATGGGACCTAGCAGCTAGGTAGTAATCATCCATAATCACACATGGTACAATGCTACTACCTCCTTCAGAATGCACAGGCTTTCTGAGGCAAAACCGGAAGCTTTCTTCTGGCCCTGAGCATGGAGACATTTCATACATAATGCCTAGTATGAGGGGAGAGTGACATGACATTAACATTAAACCAGCTGGACTATACAGTACTGTAGCAGTGTATCCCATTTCAAAGCATCTCGTCTCTTTTTATTGCATGAAGTGGCATTGTTGTTTTATTTTCCTAAGTTGGATCGGTCCCCACTGTGACAACACAGGGAGGAATGCCGCCGGGAAAGACAGACTCTGCCAGTAACCAAGGTAACAAGTGGAGGGCTGGGTTCTGAATGTGCCTGCATGCCTGCCTCCCTGCCTGCTTCAAAGATTGTGTCTACACACCGCCTAATGACTCCGTGAGGGAAATGAAGGAGACAGAGAAAGGAGGGTGAGAGATGGAATGGGAGAGAGATGGAGAGAGAGAGAGATGAAGTCAGAAGGAGAGAGAGAGAGAGAGAGTTACAGAGGGAGAGGTGAGGACAACATTATCCTTCTCAGTGTGGAAAATGTACCCAATTACCATCCATTTGCACAGAAACTGTGAAGGAAAAAGCAGCGACACCATTTCTCACAGTTTATATGACATGAGAAAGTTGCACAACACTTTCCCACTCCACCCTGCATGACTGGCACAGACACCCACACTCACATACACATACACATACACATGCTAAGCCACGCCTTTTACACACACGCACACATGGATTTAGTATTGTAGATATACGGTAGTAAAGCAGTGGCCTGAGGGCACACACTTAATGTGAAAAGTGTTATGAAATGTAATGTCATGTAATATTTGTTATTGTATATAACTGCCTTAATGTTGCTGGACCCCAGGGAGAGTAGCTGCTGCCTTGGCTGGAACTAATGGGGATCCTTAAAAAATATAAAAATACAAATACTGGTGTTATTGCAGTAGACAGTACACTGTCTGTCTGTCTGTCTGTCCAACTCTGACTCCAACTTCTCCACTCTCTCAGGTTGCATCCAAAATGGCACCCTATCTCCTACAGAGTGCAGGCATCCAAAATGGCACCCTATCTCCTACAGAGTGCACGCATCCAAAATGGCACCCTATCTCCTACAGAGTGCACTAATAGCACTGAGTGCATAAAATATTAAGGAAACTTTTCGAATATTGAGCTGAACTCCCGCCTTTCGCCCTCAGAACAGCCTCAATTCGTCGGGAAATGGACTCTGCAAGTTGTCGAAAGCGTTCCACAGGGATGCTGGCCCGTGTTGACTCCAATGATTCCCACAGTTGTGTCAAGTCGGCTGGATGTCCTTCGGGTGGTGGACCATTCTTGATACACATGGAAAACTATTGAGCGTGAAAAACCCAGCAGCATTGCAGTTCTTGACATAAACCGGTGTGCCTGGCACCTACTACCATACCTCATTCAAAGGGACTTAAATATTTTGTCTTGCCCATTCATCTTCTGAATGGCACACATACACAATCCATTTCTCTATTGTCTCAAGGCTTAAAGATCCTTCTTAAACCTGACCCCCCCCCTTCATCTACACTGATTGAAGTGGATTTAACAAGTGACATCAATAACAGATCATAGTTTCACCTGGATTCACCCGGTCAGTCTTTTTCATTGAAAGAGCATAATGCTTTGTCCACTCAGTGTATATAAGGAATAGCAATGTGCGGGTTGACTCATAACCGGCAGCGCTTATATTCGTGGGGTGGACGAGATTAGGGTCATTAAATATTGTGTGGGCGGTTTGTATAAAGAGAAAACAATACCTTAAAATATACATGAATGTATAATTCTTGTGCAATTTATTTGAGGTTATCTGGTATTAGTGTCTGTACATAAGCCAAACAGCCTACACAGCCAATCACCAAATAATAATTTTGGGAGCAGGCAGAAAAAGTTAACGTCAATCCACGGAAGCAAAATGGAAATTGTTGAAGTTTAGTTCAATAAGACAAATGCTGCAATTGGAGAGTTGAAAAAGAGAAATAGGCTTATGGCACGTCAAGGGACCAGTAGCCTAATGTTGAGATGGGTTAAATGGAAACTGAAATCTGGACACTGACTAGGTCTATAACCTCTCACATAGCCTTAATTATAATTCCTGCAGAATTGAGCATTTCTTGCAGTAAAATTATACACCAAATGTAAGCTAAATTTGGACTTGGGAACAGGAGTGGAGAAATATGATTTCTTTCTTTCTGTATCTTGAGATGCTGTCAGCATCACAAAAGCTGATAGTATTTCAACCACATAAAATATGCTTTGAAGTCGAACTGAAACATGTTGGGTCATTTTCACAGCCTTCTATTTCCTTACAACTGGTGAAATTGATGTCATTTGGACATTTTGCACAGATTTCACGTTTTATTTAGTTTGCGTTATTGCATTTTTTTTAGGGTGCCATTTCAGATCTTACAGTGCGGTCTTACAGTGTGTTAACACTAGGACGTGGCATCGCGTGGTGAAACTTCGGAAGATATAAACTTTCAATGGACCGTTAAGCGATGCGAGCATGGGCAAGGGAGCTGAACATGGTGGGACTAAAGTTGGGGAAAGCGGAACTTTATTGAAATCCTCTGCTATATTGATAGGCAAGTGACCAATCGAAGCTCCCCATAGCTTCCAACCCCTACTGGATTGGCTGACAATGGCTGGCTTGTTAGCACCCACATAGCTAGTTTAAATGGTCGCTTAGGGGATGAGCAGCAGGACTGATCCCATCTCAAGGCCCTGGTCATGAGGGACTGGGAACCACAGGGGGAATTGGGAAATGAAGTCTATGGTCCTGTCTAACTAACCCTAACCCATACTGTAGGCACTTGTAGAGATTCCAAACGCATTGAATAACAGATTCACTACATGGAACAACAGGTAGTCCCTCCAAAGAAATCTAAAGGAAGTTTGTTCTGAAGTGTCTGTCCTATATCTGAGAGATATAAGAAAGATTAGGAAGCATTTTTTTTTAAACTTTTACTTGTATTTAACCTCCATACATTTTTTTCAACTGGTAGCGGGGACCTTCAGACGAGTCTTGTACGTGTACGTGTTCGTGAGAGTCTCACTTTTCCACAGAGTGGTCATATTAGTGTGTTGCCCAAACTGTTTGGACGCTACATACGAGTCCAAAGACGCTTGTGGGCATTGTAGAGCAAAACAGAGAACACCATCGTGAGAGTCTCATCTTCATTTCTTTTAGGCCAAACTGTTCGGACGCTACAGAGAAGACCGATTTTCGGGATGTCTCAATTACTTAACAAACAAAAAAGTCTATAGTTATTTACGGTTGTTTATCTAAGTTAGCTGGCTAAGTCATACTAGTTTGTAGTACACAAAACATCCATATGAACCTAAACAAAGAAACCCTGTCTAGACGCATACTCCAAAGCTGAGGGTATACAAGAATAAAGATGCCCATCTGCTATTGGGCTGGGAATTGCCAGGGACCTCACAAAACAATATTATCACGATACTTACATTCCGATACGATATGTATTGCGATTCTTACGTTTCTCATGATTGTATATGTATTGCGATTTGATACTGTAATTATTTTGCGATTCGATGTTCCAAACATAATGCTCACCATATGTCTACTGCAGAGGGACAAGAGAGAGACGTGATAAAACGAGTTTGATCAGTCATGGATATAAAAGTGCTGAAAACAAATTGGCTCCCTATTTAAAAAGAAGATGGAGAACAAGCTATGAAGGAAAAATACTGGAGTAATAGGCCCAGATCAATAGTAGTGCACTATATAGGGAACAGGGTGCTATTTGGGACGCAGTCACACACACATGAATGTTGGCTCTCTTTGTTTGCTCAGTCAAACCACTAGCAGCTAATTCCATGCATAAACTACCTCCATCCAGGACCTCTACTTTGGCATCTGACACACCAGGGCCAATGTCTTCAAAAGGACAGCTTAGAGCCTTAGACGTTCTTGGTTTTGTTCCTTTATAAACATCTTTTGTGGGGTATGTTTTCATTATGCAAACACACGGCATGCGTCTGATGGATGAATTCTTCTATAATATAATTATTGTTGCTATCAGCTGTAGTGGTGGCATTTATGGTGCCTTGCCACAGAGACAGGATTTTATTTTGTAGTCTGGGCAGTGTGCCACACTGGATGGTAAACTAATTAGATTGGCTAGATGCCCACCACTGAATATCAGTTTTAACCTTCCCCTCGTCGCTGGAACTCTAAAACAGCTAGTTCATATGAGTCCTGTTTAATGCCGGTGCACAAAGTCAAAAAAAAGGAAAAAAAGAATGTGAGAATAAAACAAATATATATACAGTGGGGAGAACAAGTATTTGATACACTGCCGATTTTGCAGGTTTTCCTACTTACAAAGCATGTAGAGGTCTGTAATTTCTATCATGGGTACACTTCAACTATGAGAGACGGAATCTAAAACAAAAATCCAGAAAATCACATTGTATGATTTTTAAGTAATTAATTTGCATTTTATTGCATGACATAAGTATTTGATACATCAGAAAAGCAGATCTTAATATTTGGTACAGAAACCTTTGTTTGCAATTACAGAGATCATACGTTTCCTGTAGTTCTTGACCAGGTTTGCACACACTGCAGCAGGGATTTTGGCCCACTCCTCCATACAGATCTTCTCCAGATCCTTCAGGTTTCGGGGCTGTCGCTGGGCAATACGGACTTTCAGCTCCCTCCAAAGATTTTCTATTGGGTTCAGGTCTGGAGACTGGCTAGGCCACTCCAGGACCTTGAGATGCTTCTTACGGCGCCACTCCTTAGTTGCCCTGGCTGTGTGTTTCGGGTCGTTGTCATGCTGGAAGACCCAGCCACGACCCATCTTCAATGCTCTTACTGAGGGAAGGAGGTTGTTGGCCAAGATCTCGCGATACATGGCCCCATCCATCCTCCCCTCAATACGGTGCAGTCATCCTGTACCCTTTGCAGAAAAGCATCCCCAAAGAATGATGTTTCCACCTCCATGCTTCACGGTTGGGATGGTGTTCTTGGGGTTGTACTCATCCTTCTTCTTCCTCCAAACACGGCGAGTGGAGTTTAGACCAAAAAGCTCTATTTTTGTCTCATCAGACCACATGACCTTCTCCCATTCCTCCTCTGGATCATCCAGATGGTCATTGGCAAACTTCAGACGGGCCTGGACATGCGCTGGCTTGAGCAGGTGGACCTTGCGTGCGCTGCAGGATTTTAATCCATGACGGTGTAGTGTGTTACTAATGGTTTTCTTTGAGACTGTGGTCCCAGCTCTCTCCAGGTCATTGACCAGGTCCTGCCGTGTAGTTCTGGGCTGACAACTCACCTTCCTCATGATCATTAATGCCCCACGAGGTGAGATCTTGCATGGAGCCCCAGACCGAGGGAGATTGACCGTCATCTTGAACTTCTTCCATTTTCTAATAATTGCGCCAACAGTTGTTGCCTTCTCACCAAGCTGCTTGCCTATTGTCCTGTAGCCCATCCCAGCCTGTTGCATGTCTACAATTTTATCCCTGATGTCCTTACACAGCTCTCTGGTCTTGGCCATTGTGGAGAGGTTGGAGTCTGTTTGATTGAGTGTGTGGACAGGTGTCTTTTATACAGGTAACGAGTTCAAACAGGTGCAGTTAATACAGGTAATGAGTGGAGAACAGGAGGGCTTCTTAAAGAAAAACTAACAGGTCTGTGAGAGCCGGAATTCTTACTGGTTGGTAGGTGATCAAATACTTATGTCATGCAATAAAATGCAAATTAATTACTTAAAAATCATACAATGTGATTTTCTGGATTTTTGTTTTAGATTCCGTCTCTCACAGTTGAAGTGTACCTATGATAAAAATTACAGACCTCTACATGCTTTGTAAGTAGGAAAACCTGCAAAATCGGCAGTGTATCAAATACTTGTTCTCCCCACTGTATATATTTATATATATTTCTCTGATGGTTTGACTCTGACAAAGTGTGTGATCAAAGCTGGTGTCACGGCCGTCGAAAGAAGTGGACCAAAGTGCAGCATGGTGAGCGTACTTTTTCCTTTTATTTAAAATGTCGCCAACAAAACAACAAACGAAGAAACAACCGTGAAGCTTACAGGGCTATAGTGCCACTAACAAAAGTCAACTACCCACAATCCCAAAAGGAAAAAAGGGCTGCCTAAGTATGATTCCCAAACAGAGACAACGATAGACAGCTGTCCCTGATTGAGAACCATACCAGGCCAAACATAGAAATATAAATCATAGAAATAAAGAGAACATAGAATGCCCACCCAAATCACACCCTGACCAAACCAAAAAGAGACATAAAAAAGGCTCTCTAAGGTCAGGGCGTGACAGCTGGAGTAGAGGAGAGATCCTTGAAAGTCCTTAAACAGCAGACCAGGGGATGACCCGAAAGAGGCCTCTCAGAACACACAGCCTGCGTCCCAAATGGCACCCTATTCCCTATGTAGTACACTACTTTTGACCATGGCCCATAGGGATTTGGGATGCAAAAACGGAACACTCAAAGATGCAGACACAGCAGAGGGTGGGGAGGAGGGAATGAACAACAACATTCCACATAACAGCAAGTATGTTGTTCAGTTCACTCTGTCCATTAAATACAACACAGTAGGGGTGAGGATTTCCTGTCAGGCATCCTCATCACATGACAGGTATCTCAGATGATGTAAAGCAATAGCAATAAAATCATTTTTTTTGAATATATGTTTTAAATCTCCGGTTTGGGACATTCTGTGGAGAAAGAGTTATATACTGTCTGGAGATGGCTACAGCACTGGACAAGGGTAAGCTAAAGGTATGTACCATGTATCATTTTAGCAGACAGATGATCCAATGGTTTCCAATGAATGAAGACTTGGTTGTCGTCCATTCATTGTAGGCACAAGATCTCCATTGATGCTGATCTCTCCAGATGTCTCAGATAGCCTAAAGCCATTAATGGCACAACACAGCAATGTCTAGTCTAAACGTGACAATTCACCTTAGATTGACTGGAAGTAAGGACTTTCGCAACATGGGAAAAATCCCATTGTATGTGTTTGAAAAAATAAATATGAGTTTCAATACGTGGAGGTGAGGAGCCCAACAGATGAACATACTGGTAGGTTGAAAGAGGTTAATCTAGACAGATTTGTGTACTTGTAGCCCTCCTCAAAGCATGGAGAACAGTCAGGACAATACACCAAACCTACTGCCCACACACTGGGCTACTGTATGTACCTGGTCCTGTTCAGCCATTCATATTGGCACAGAAAACTAGCGAGCTAGCAAGCCCACAAGCACAAATAGCAGCACAACAACACAACACTCCTCCACATAGACAGAGAATCTATCACGCTATGGTCATGCCTTTCTACTAGTGCAGTCTAGATAAAAAGACACCTAAGGCCAGGGAAATCAGCGTGACCAGATAGCGACGTAGCATGACATTGTGTTTCATGTCTCACTGAGGTTGATAGCATTCAGTCCACATGTTTGTTTCAGCGCTTTACAAAAGGACAAGGAAGAGAGAAAGAGAGAGGCTTGCTTTCAACTGGGAAACAATAGTTAATAGTCAGTAGCCTACCATGGGAATGTTTTAATGAAAAACCTCACAAAAATAGCAATTTTAAGAAAAATACCCTCTCAACATCTAACATTGTTAAAACAACGAACCACCAGACTTTTCAATAACCACATTAGCAATGGACATCCCTCAAGTAAGGATATGTGTAATAAAAATCACACTCATAAGGGAAGGGTCACTTTGGCAGTAGATAGAGGTCAGTAGTCAGTAAATAACCCACGGCTCCATGTCCTCCCATCCACCCTAGTCTCCATCCCAAGTCCAATCCTGAAGTGGTTTAACAGCATAATTCATAATTTGTTCCGGTGAATACCGAACCCATGATTATCCGCCAGAGAGCACCAATCAAGAGCTAACGCCACGGTAACGACTACAACGAAGCAGAGGGATTTTTCATTACCGGCAGGACATCGTGTGTGTCCCAAATGGAACACTATTCTATATATAGTGCACTACTTTTGATAAGGTCTGGCCAAAAGTAGTTCATAGTTTGACATTTGGGGAATAGTTTGCCATTTGGGACGCATTCCATTTGCACATGGGCTTATCTTTAGGTTCACATATTGAGATGATACAGCAATAACAATAATAATGAACGTTCAGCAATAATAAAGAGGTTTATTAAAATGTAAATGTGGAGTAGAGCATTTGGCCTGGTCTGAACACTGGAGAGGTTTAAAGGAGATGGAGGTAATGTTGTTTTTAACGACTGAGGCTCAAAGAGGATGTTTTTAATTGAAAATGTACCCTGTTACTAAAAAGGGACGCAGCGGGCACGGCCTTCTGTAGCACTCCAGTGATGAGAGGGTACTCTAAATGTACGTGTATGAGTCAGGACAGATGTTGGAGTCTGATAAAGAGAGAGGGGATGCCTCAAGTTGTTCGGGATCTAATGGGTTTGTTTTTGTGTTGGGGTATTTTCTTGGAGAGAGAGAAAGAATGACAGAACTGTGTTGGTAATTAGCCGCCGACTGTTTGATCTCACAAATATGCTGTTGCTGATCTGCTTTGTATTCCTTTTGAGCTGATGAGCTCTCTTTTCTCTTATTCACACAGTTCCTCCTGCCTTGATCAGTGTGTGTGTGTGTGTGTGTGTGTGTGTGTGTGTGTGTGTGTGTGTGTGTGTGTGTGTGTGTGTGTGTGTGTGTGTGTGTGTGTGTGTGTGTGTGTGTGTGTGTGTGTGTGTGTGTGTGTGTGTGTGTAGCTACACAGATCTGAAAGAAGCTCTTATTTCGCCTGGAGGAGCTGCTATGTATGTCATCAGTGGGCGGGTAGATGTAGATACCGTCTATGTCTTCTTCAGGATTTTGATCTCATTTCCCTTTGCTATCGGCCTTCTTTTTGATTGCTTTATTTGCCTTTAACAGAATGGAAGCATTTGCCTATCCCTATACAGAATAACAAAGATGATATGTATGTGACATAATGAGAGAGAGCGAGAGAGACAGAGACACAGAGACAGAGAGCGAGAGAGAGAGAGAGAGAGAGAGAGAGAGAGAGCGACAGAGATATAGAGAATAAATGATTAAATGTTAGATTATATGTTCAGGGATGTAAAGGGCGTTTGTTGTCGCTGCAACCCCCATGTAGTGATGGCTATACAGTGTTAGTCATGTTGAGACTGAGAAATGTCACAGGTCATACTGAAGTCAGGGCTCCGATATGATCTGGAACGTTTGCCACTGTGAGGCAATTTTAACTGGGGATGACAACCTCAGTTAGCCAGCTACCCTTGCAAATGCTATTTCTTTTTTCGAGAAAAATCACAACCAATGTATTCATTCAAAGCATAATGTACAAAACATCATATCAAATAATATTACTCTTACTGTTTACGTACACAGACACATGCACAGCCATGGTTAAAAGAGGAGGATCGCAGAGCTGTCTAGTGTTACTGCACTTATTTCTCAAATCCCCAAAAGAACAGGAGTTTTTAGCAGAGGCATGGTTTATAACCGTTAGCGCTCGCCAATGGCGCTAATGTTGTTAAATGCATAGGGGGACTCGAGCTAAATGTAACACGGGTCAGGTGAAACAAGGGACTGGGCTAAATGTAACACAGGTCAGGTGAAATGGGACTGGGCTAAATGTAACACAGGTCAGGTGAAACAAGGGACTGGGCTAAATGTAACACAGGTCAGGTGAAATGGGACTGGGCTAAATGTAACACAGGTCAGGTGAAACGGGACTGGGCTAAATGTAACACAGTCAGGTGAAACATGGGACTGGGCTAAATGTAACACGGGTCAGGTGAAACAGTGGACTGGGGCTAAATTTAACACGGTCAGGTGAAACAGATAGGCCTACATTATATTCACAGTACATGATCCTAGTCTGAGTACCCCTTGTTGCTAACTAGCAACAAGATAATGTTTTGAGTTTGTGATCTAGCTAATGATTAGCCCAACAGGGTAAATGCAGATGGGCAACCCCCAGTCTACTTATTTATAGCAACTATGCTGCATCAGTTGGGTTACATGAATGCTTATTGCTAAATAGCACACCTGCTTGATAATATGGACAAATACTTATTGGGCTCATTTCTGGAGGGGGAAATTATATTTTAGATGTCAGCATGTCCTTTTAGTTACCAGAATTGACCTTCTCACAGTCACTCTTCCCCCCAGAAAAGTGTTGGTCCCCCCATGACCTGTAGTATGCCGTGTTATGTGATTTTGTCAGTATACAGTATATATGGTTTAGGCTAGTATATTATATCACCACAGCTCCCCCGGGCACGCCCCTGAACTAGGGACCCCCACCTGCCAAATCCCAATTTAACCACTGCACACACTTATGCTCGCGCCAATCTTTGATGTGCTCAGGGAGTAAAACATGCTCTTGTCTTTCCAAGAATCCCTCAGACACAGAGACAGAGAGAAACAGCTAGAGACAGACAGACAGACAGACAGACAGACAGACAGACAGACAGACAGACAGACAGACAGACAGACAGACAGACAGACAGACAGACAGACAGACAGACAGACAGACAGACAGACAGACAGACAGACAGACGTAGACAGACAGACAGACAGACAGACGTAGACAGAGAGAGAGAGCAACACAGAGAGACAGAGTAGTAGAGTTCCTAGCTCCGTTTCTCGAATATGAGACTAGTGATCAAAGCCTCAAGGTGTTTTGGAAGTTAAAATAACTGATACCTCTTTGTTCAAGAAGTCACAGTGACGACCTCAACATCACAGTGACGACATCAAAGACCTGAATCCCCTTCCCCCAACCGTGCTTTTTAAAAGGAGAGAGCTGCAGTACTACAGTATACACAGAACTTCTGTGGGACACAAAATATCACTTTAGCTACAGCAAGATGGAGAGAGACCCTGATGGATGGGGTGGGGTGGGAGAGGAGAAGGCCTTTGTTTAAAAATTTGCTTTGGATCCAGGGGCACTGTTCCATTCATGACTGACATCCACTAAGAATTCCCCAATCAACACTATCCAGTATCTGTCGTGCTCCCTAGCTCTCAAACGTCCCTCTAGCAAAACCCTCTCACACCCTCCCACAAGAGTCCAGAGGTACCACTTCACTTTTCCAGGCCCTGTGGATAGGAGGGAAATCATTCTCAGAGTGTTTAGGTAAAAGGTTCTCCACATCTTGTCCGGCTCTCTCTCAGAGTCCTTCATGAATAACCATGCTCTGTCCCATAGCCTTAGCCAGGCATTAAGAGCTTTAGTCTCAAAAAGTGATACAACAACTACAGATCCCTGCGATAAGCCTTAAAAGGCCACGCTGGACTCTTTGGAGACTTATCGATTTGTGACTTGAACACGCTATCAGATCCTAGGGGGGAGCAGAGGAGCACAGCTCCCCAATGTCCACTGCAGCACAAGCTGCCACCTGGTCTGGGCCGAAATTGAGAAAAATACAGTATTTCATAAAGGGAGATTGCTGTAAATCTAAAGCATCATCTTTCTCTGAAATGCTAATGTTATCATATTAGACCTTTATAATGTACCAAAGGTTTTACAGAAATGTAAACTTCCTGTAAAGGCTAGAGGAGACAATACTGGTGATACTGTAAGAATTTGAAACAATCCCCTTTTAGTCAACAAATCATGGGAACAATACGATCCGACCATAAAAATGTGTATTTTTGTGTCAGCTTCTCAAAGCCAAAGTGTCTCCTACACATGAAATATGCTCTAGACTTAATTAACCAGCAGAATTAATGGCATCAAAATTTCTTGCGTGAATCTTAATGGGAGCAGAAGTGGATTAACCGTCGCTGCTGCCATGTTAACCCATAAACAGCAGAGATTTACTAGCCAGGCCTGGTCCTGGGCGGCTCAATTGGTAAGAGCATTGTGCAAGCAACGCCAAGATCGAGGGTTTGAGTCCTGCTGGGATCACTTATACTAAAATGTATTAACTCACTGTACAGTAAGTCTTTTTGGATAAAAGCATACTGTATGTGATTATATTACAACTCTGTAGAGCGCAATGGAGGCCTATGGGTCCAAGAGTGCTGTATTATGAAACATTTGAAATAGGCCTATAGCTCCAGACATAGCTCCAGACATAGCTCCAGACATAGCTCCAGACAACCCTTGCATATCTCCACCGATCCACTAAAGAGCATTCTCCTGTTGGGAAGCCATGAACAGGAAGAGGTACGGTAGGAGGCCCGAGACCCCTGCCAGGGACCAGGAAGTATCTAATGGAGGACCAAAGGTAGTCTGAATGGCACCCCATTATGGCACCCTATTACCTATATAGTGCACTACTTTTGACCAGGGCCCACAGGGTTCTGGTCAAAAGTAGTGCACTAAAAAGGGAATAGGGTGCCATTTGGAGTTGACCCAACTTAACAGTGACATCAGCTCAAAGCCAGGACAACATGCATGTGCTGAAGATATGGTTTGGGGTCAAATCAGTTTTCAAAGTCAATTGAAATGTAGTTAATGAATTGGAAATCTCCCATTGGTTGAAATGGAAAGAGAAGAACGACCTGTATTTCTTAACTAGGCCCCGGAGAAAACAGCAGTTGTGGTGACAGCTACTGTGAGCAAATGACAAAGATTAGGCATACTATTCCCTATGAAGGGCACTACTTTTAACCACTCACATTGCAGATCAATTGGAACCAAACATTATAAATAGCACATTTGTTTCAATAGAGTGGCCATGTCTCTTTACATTATTAAAGTTATCTATCACACATCTCAGTTTAAGTAGAGAGCAGAGAGGGCACATAGGGAGCAGTCTAGTGTGTGTGTGTGTGTGTGTGTGTGTGTGTGTGTGTGTGTGTGTGTGTGTGTGTGTGTGTGTGTGTGTGTGTGTGTGTGTGTGTGTGTGTGTGTGTGTGTGTGTGTGTGTGTGTGTGTGTGTGTGTGTGTGTGTGTGTGTGTGTGTGTGTGTGTGTGTGCGTGTATGTGTGTCCTCTAACAGTGGTCAGTGGTGACACTGACTGAGTGGTAATCAATTATATTTCTCTCTCTCTCCTACACCCACACACACATATAACAGTGAAGACAGTCCGTCCATCTGGTTGGTTGGACAAATGTTAATGGTTTCCTAATTGACTGGCAGAGCTCCTATCATAGGTGTGACAGATGTGGGGCGTGGCAGCTGATGCGGTATACACATTGTTATTCCACCTGCTGCGGAGCCCTGAATCATTAGAGACTCGGTGGTTACGGTTGGTGCAGATCTATTCCATTGCAACATCGGCCCAGATGCAGTACCATCAACAAGCATACACACATGCAAGGAGGAACTCTTACACGCACGTACACGGATGGAGGAACGCGTACACACACACACACACACACAAACAAGCATTCCCACATGCACACACACAGAAACATACATGCGGTGGAACGCACACACACATACACACACACATATAAACATGTACATACACACACAAATAAAACATACACAACACAGAGGAAAGCACACATTCCTTTTTCTCTCTTCATCTCCTTTCTCAGGCCAGAGGGCTTTCTTGGAGAGACTGACTTGTATCATGATTGCCTTGATGGCATTTAATCTCTTCCTCTCTATGTTTTTACTGTTACTGCAGGACTACTGACTCCACCCCCACACAGACCCGTCTCACTGTATTCACAGCACCAAACACCTGGTGATGCCCACAGTAAACACCTGGTGATGCCCACAGTAAACACCTGGGGAAGCCCACAGTAAACACCCGGAGAAGCCCACAGTAAACACCTGGTGAGACCCACAGTAAACATCTGGTGATGCTCACAGTAAACACCTGGTGAGACCCACAGTAAACACCTGGAGAAGCCCACCGTAAACACCTGGTGATGCCCACAGTAAACACCTGGTGATGCACGTAGTAAACACCTGGTGATGCCCACAGTAAACCCCTGGTGAGGCACATAGTAAACAACTGGTGATGCACACAGTAAACACCTGGTGAGACCCACAGTAAACACCTGGTGAGGCACACAGTAAACACCTGGTGAGGCACACAGTAAACACCTGGTGATGCCCACAGTAAACACCTGGTGAGACACACATTAAACACCTGGTGAGACCCACAGTAAACACCTGGTGAGGCACACAGTAAACACCTGGTGATGCCCACAGTAAACACCTGGTGAGACACACAGTAAACACCTGGTGAGGCACACAGTAAACCCCTGGTGAGGCACATAGTAAACAACTGGTGATGCACACAGTAAACACCTGGTGAGGCACGTAGTAAACACTTGGTGAGGCACGTAGTAAACACCAGGTGAGGCCTTGCAATAAACACCTGGTGAGGAAAGAGGAGAGGAGAGGAGTGAGGAGATAGGTGAGAGAGATAGAGAGAAAAGGAGAGGGGAGAGGCAAGAGGAGGAGATGAGAGCAGAGGAGAACACCTGGTGAGGAAAGAGGAGAGGAGAGGAGTGAGGAGATAGGCTAGAGAGAAAAGGAGAGGGGAGAGGCAAGAGGAGGAGATGAGAGCAGAGGAGAGGGGAGAGGCAAGAGGAGGAGATGAGAGCAGAGGAGAGGGGGGTGTTGAAGTGAGCACAAGCAAAAAATAAATGCTCAAGTTTTGCCACTCAGTTACACAACCTGGAAAAACAGCTGTATGGTGAATAAACAGAGCTGGTATAAGTCAGCGTGATGTGACCACATAACTAGAATAGATAAGAATATAATAGAATAGGATAGGATATAAATAGAAAAGGGGAGAGGAGAGAGAGAGAGAGAGAGAGAGAGAGAGAGAGAGAGAGAGAGGGGGGTGATTCCCACACGCACAGAAACACACACGTGGTGCAAGGCACACACATACATACACACACAAAAAACACACGCACAGAGGAATGCACACACACATCTTTTTCTCTCTTCATCTCCTTTCTCAGGTCAGAGGGCTTTCTTGGAGAGACTGACTTGTATCATGATTGCCTTGATGGCATTTAATCTCTTCCTCTCTATATTTTTACTGTTATCGCAGGACTACTGACTCCACCCCCACACAGACCCGTCTCACTGTATTCACAGCACCAAACACCTGGTGATGCCCACAGTAAACACCTGGGGAAGCCCACAGTAAACACCTGGTGAGGAGAAAGGGGAGGGGAGCAGAGAGGAGAGAGGAGATTTGAGCGGAGAGGAGAGACAGAGTAGAGGTGAGAGGTGAGAGGTGAGAGGTGAGAGGTGAGAGGCGAGAGGCGAGAGGCGAGAGGCGAGAGAGAGAGAGAGAGAGAGAGAGAGAGAGAGAGAGAGAGAGAGAGAGAGAGAGAGAGAGGGAGAGGAGAGTGTTGAAGTGAGCACGAGCAACACACACACATCTTTTTCTCTCTTCATCTCCTTTCTCAGGCCAGAGGGCTTTCTTGGAGAGACTGACTTGTATCATGATTGCCTTGATGGCATTTAATCTCTTCCTTTCTATGTTTTTACTGTTACTGCAGGGCTACTTTAAACCGACAGTAAACTGGAGAAGCTCACAGTAAACACCTGGAGAAGCCCACAGTAAACACCTGGTGAGGCCCACAGTAAACACCTGGTGAGACCCATAGTAAACACCTGGTGAGGCCCACAGTAAACACCAGGTGAGGCCCACAATAAACACCTGGTGAGCCCCACAGTAAACACCTGGTGAGACCTACAGTAAACACCTGGTGAAGCACGTAGTAAACACATGGTGATGCCCACAGTAAACACCTGGTGAGGCCCAGAGTAAACACCTGGTGAGACCTGCAGTAAACAACTGGTGAGACCCGCAGTAATTACCTGGTGATGCCCACAGTAAACACCTGCTGAGGCCCACAGTAAACACCTGGTGAGACCTACAGTAAACACCTGGTGAGGCCCACAGTAAACACCTGGTGAGACCCACAGTAAACACCTGGTTAGACCCACAGTAAACACCTGGTGAGACCCACAGTAAACACCTGGTGAGGCCCACAGTAAACACCTGGTGAGACCCACAGTAAACACCTGGTGAGGCCCACAGTAAACACCTGGTGAAACCAACAGTAAACACCTGGTTAGACCTACAGTAAACACCTGGTGAGGCCCACAGTAAACACCTGGTTAGACCTACAGTAAACACCTGGTGAGGCCCACAGTAAACACCTGGTTGGACCTACAGTAAACACCTGGTGAGGCCCGCAGTAAACACCTGGTGAGACCCACAGTAAACACCTGGTGAGACCCATAGTAAACACCTAGTGAGACCTACAGTAAACACCTGGTGAGGCCCACAGTAAACACCTGGTGAGGCCCAGAGTAAATACCTGGTGAGACCTGCAGTAAACACCTGGTGAGACCCGCAGTAAACACCTGGTGATGCCCACAGTAAACACATGGTGAGGCCCATGGTAAACACCTGGTGAGGCCCACAGTAACCATCTGGTGAGTCCCACAGTAAACACCTGGTGAGACCCACAGTAAACACCTGGTTAGAACCACAGTAAACACCTGGTAAGACCAACAGTAAACACCTGGTTAAACCCACCGTAACCACCTGGTGAGGCCCACAGTAAACACCTGGTTAGACCTACAGTAAACACCTAGTTAAACCCACCGTAACCACCTGGTGAGGCCCACAGTAAACACCTGGTTAGACCTACAGTAAACACCTGGTGAGGCCCACAGTAAACACCTGGTTAAACCCACCGTAACCACCTGGTGAGGCCCACAGTAAACACCTGGTTAGACCTACAGTAAACACCTGGTGAGGCCCGCAGTAAACACCTGGTGAGGCCCACAGTAAACACCTGGTTAGACCTACAGTAAACACCTGGTTAGACCTACAGTAAACACCTGGTGAGGCCCACAGTAAGCACCTGGTGAGGCCCGCAGTAAACACCTGGTGAGGCCCACAGTAAACACCTGGTTAGACCTACAGTAAACACCTGGTTAGACCTACAGTAAACACCTGGTGAGCCGCACAGTAAACACCTGGTTAGACCTACAGTAAACACCTGGTGAGGCCCACAGTAAACACCTGGTGAGGCCCACAGTAAACACCTGGTTAGACCTACAGTAAACACCTGGTTAGACCTACAGTAAACACCTGGTTAGACCTACAGTAAACACCTGGTGAGGCCCACAGTAAGCACCTGGTGAGGCCTTGCAATAAACCTCAAAATTCAATAGCGTTCCAGCATGAGTAACTTGATAAGCCCAACTATACCAAAATAAGTAATACATTACACTTCATATAGTTATGATCATGCTAATCGTTGTGAAACAAAATACTATATTCTTTATTTTCCACATTAAACACTAAGGCTGTGCCCAGGTAGATCAATCCCAAATGGCACCATATTTTCTATGTAGTGCAGTGCTGTTGACCAGAGACATATAAGTCAAAAGTAGTTCACTACATAGGAAAAAGGTTGCCATTTGGAACATACACTTTGGTTCCTGAGTCCTGAAATAAGGACCTGCCCGGAGATCTTGTATCTACATGGAACACTTCTATAGATCCTTATGCAATCTGACAGAACCTGATGTAATAAAACTATAAGGACAACAACATCCCAGCTGTGCGGCCTGAGGGAGAAGGGGAAGGGAGGGGGAACACAATACTGTAGCAACACAGGGATGATAAAACCCTATTCTCCCACCACGAGATGAGATACTGATTTCTGGTCCAGGTTATCTCCTGGAATGGGTATATGATGCATCGTTAATCTCACACAGCCATCCAGGAGCTTGGTGGCAGTGGCATGGGAGTAGCCATAAAAACACAGGCATGCACAGACTCACGTAAGCAAATGCATTTACACACACACACACACACACACACACACACACACACACACACACACACACACACACACACACACACACACACACACACACACACACACACACACACACACACACACACACACACACACACACACACACACACACACACACACACACACACACACACACTGACTGTCTGCTACAAATGGAGATCAATGATAGAGAACATAACACATTGTACATCATGTTGGCAGACAGGTCTGCTCTGTTGGCTGTGAAAATGGTTCTGTGTCTTAAAGCTTTTGTGAGGGGCTGATCATTCAATCCAATCATTTACCAACAATACCTGCTGGACACAGGTAAGATATTAAAGCCAAATTGGAAGTAAGGGTCATAAAGGTCAACCAACAGATGATGCATTGCCGCTCAAAGCCCATTATAGATGCTGTTGCTTACAAACACTACTGTTATGGAACAGCCCACTGACCACTTCTACTGTACGTCACTTTACCTGACCAAACAGCGAGTATGTGTTTTAACCTGCATCTACAGCCCTGTTGTATTTTCTCTTTATATAAAACATATGTAGTATCTTCATGTGATCACTTGCGGACAATTTTCCTGCACCTGGTGTTTTACATAAATTCACTGAAAATGTGCCGTTTTCTTTCTCTCTCTCAAATGCTAAAGCACCAGACAGGCTACACCTATAGCCTACTGTAGACTATCAAAACGAATTTCCCGTTAGAAATTAGAACTATTTACTGTAGGATTATTTTACTCCTGTGATGAAACTGGTCAAATTAAGATCCTAGACCTGAACACACTAGGGTCATATGACCCTAGTGTGTTCTGAATGGCGCCGGAATTGAATCCCACCATATAAAAAAATACGAATGAATACCCATCTTAAAATGGCACACAGGGTTCTCTATTGACTATATAGTTTGATACACATTATTGGAGAAAACTGCTGAGGCTCAGGAACAAAGTATTATACTGTATATTTACAATGGAGGCAGACCAGAAACAATGAGAGGAGGAAGAGAGAGAGAGAGAGAAAGAGAGATGAAAAGTACTGTCCAATCTCTTCTTCCTCTCATCTCAAAGAAAGCCATATCCAAAGGAAAAAATCCATTTGAAACGCAATTGAGCCCAAACTAAACACAACCATTCCACTTTGAAGCAGAGCAAAGATTGCCTGCTTTTTACATCACTTTGTGTAAATTAAAGTCTATGGGATAGCGGCACCTCTTCATGCATTTTAATCAATTGTTCTTATCCTTTAACACTAACTCATTATGGCAGGATTACACATGCTAGTGGAATATGCCAAGATGACTGGAGTTTTGTGTGTGTGTGTGTGTGTGTGTGTGTGTGTGTGTGTGTGTGTGTGTGTGTGTGTGTGTGTGTGTGTGTGTGTGTGTGTGTGTGTGTGTGTGTGTGTGTGTGTGTGTGTGTGTGTTTGTGCGTGCGTGCGTGCGTGCGTGCGTGCGTGCGTGCGTGCATGTGTGCATGCATGTGTGGGAGGAGTGACTGACGGGTCAAAAATTGGACCCAGTTGCTGTGCAACAGTATGTTTGTCTATCTAAAAAATATACTTTCTGGGTTTAAAACCATTATCCCCACCTTAGCGGACAAGACAAAAGACACTAGGACAACGGGAGTGACGAGAGATGTGAGGAGGTGCCCTTATAGTGTGTGGGAGAGCTGTTAAGCTGTGAATGTCAGACAGAGCCAGCCAGCCGCCAGATTTTGGACACACTGACCTTAAAGCAGGGGCAGCCAGCCCCAGCTGGGCAAGTCACCCCCCTGGGAGAAGCATTACTCGGACATGAGTGGACATAATGGAGGTGTGCAGCTGAGCAACACAAACTGGTGAAGCGTTACGCATCATGCCCCGATGAAAATGCATCTTGTGCTACTGTAGGGTCCTATAAAATCTGTTTTATTTTTTGCCTGATTCCGTTTAGTTTTTTACAAAATTCAGTTCTCTGTTTTGTTTATCCACATTTCATTTTTCCATTTAAAAATAAAAAGAGTATCGCTCTCAACATCCCACTTTTGTAATAGAAAAACAACAAAATTGGATGTTCTAAGTCCACAACAATACTTAAACCACAACAGGCGACCATTTTTTAGGTCTGGGACATTTCGATTTTGGGGTGTAGTTACTGCGCACCAGGAAGAGACCATTGTTTGGTTAAGCGGTGTTGCTGTAGCAGTCATGTGATTGCAGAGTTTGCAAAACAAATGGCCACTGGATCAAAATGCACATGATCATGGTGTCTTTCTGCCAGGTAGGCCACTTTGTAGATAACTGAGAAGGTTTTTGGGAAAGCCTTATCATTAGCATCGTCGCTAACGGCTACACAAAGTGTAGACATACGCGCACATCGCACACATACACCCTGTATATTGAGATCGCATTGTTTGGGTTAATCCATTCTGAAATATCATTATACTATACATTTTATTTGTGATGTAAAATAGATGTATTATAACTCAGTTTGAGGTGTCTTGTTTCATTTGTCAATCCACCTGTCCTTGGTATAGTATTTGTCCCATGGGACCATTTCCGGTTTCAGGCTATAAGTGCTTTGCATCCTGTTTGTCTTGTGTTTTGGCAATTTAAACCTTTTTGAAAAACATCTATTTTTGCCTTGGAATTGAGGACAGTACATGTTTGCACTGTGGACCTACAACTTAAAATAAAACCATCATTTATGATCACACTGCTCCATCTGCTGTCCAACTGTGTTATCCAACCAACTAACTGTTATCCAACCAACTAACTAGGCTGCCTGGTCTGTTATCCAACCAACTAACTAGGCTGCCTGGTCTGTTATCCAACCAACTAACTAGGCTGCCTGGTCTGTTATCCAACCAACTAACTAGGCTGCCTGGTCTGTTATCCAACCAACTAACTAGGCTGCCTGGTCTGTTATCCAACCAACTAACTAGGCTGCCTGGTCTGTTATCCAACCAACTAACTAGGCTGCCTGGTCTGTTATCCAACCAACTAACTAGGCTGCCTGGTCTGTTATCCAACCAACTAACTAGGCTGCCTGGTCTGTTATCCAACCAACTAACTAGGCTGCCTGGTCTGTTATCCAACCAACTAACTAGGCTGCCGAGTCTGTTATCCAACCAACTAACTAGGCTGCTAGGTCTGTTATCCAACTATATCTTCGTTCCAACCATACTCTCAGAATAGTCTGAATCTGTGCATTCCTCTCCTCCCTCATCTTAGCCAATGGCCATACAGTACCTGTCTGCTGACAGGGCAGAATCAGCGGGTTATGCCTGGCTGGTGCTCCAAACACAAAGACCTGCATCTCTTCATTAACACTGTCTCAGAGAACACAGAGAGAGGCAGGCAGGGAGACCAGGTTGAGCCTCTCACAATCCCAGGCTCCTAAACTAGGCCAGCTGTACTGAAGTCTGCTATAGCCCTGTTCAGCACCAAGGACAGCGACACAGGGAGAAGCTGTTTAGACGGTTACGAACGGATCACGTAATGGTTGATCAATACAAACTGGGCAGCACTTTTGATAAAGGAGTTGAGGTATTTAATGCCAAATTCAAAGTGGCCCTCAACACCATCATCATCATCATCATCATCACTCATTATCATTACCATCAGCATCATCATTATCATCATCAGCACCACCATCAAGGTAATCTGTATAATAGTGTAATACAATTCTGCGATCCTGTGCCACTGAAGAATAGAGCATTGAGAACTTTTATTTTATTTATTTATTTATTTAACCTTTATTTAACCAGGTAGGCAAATTGAGAACACGTTCTCATTTACAATTGCGACCTGGCCAAGATAAAGCAAAGCAGTTCGACACATACAACAACACATAGTTACACATGGAGTAAAACAAACATATAGTCAATAATACAGTGAAAAAAAAATAAGTCTATATACAATGTGAGCAAGTGAGGTGAGATAAGGGAGGTGAAGGCAAACAAATATATGTATAAATAAATAAAATAAATAAATAAAAATATAAAAGGCCATGGAGGTGAAGTGAATACAACACAGCAAGTAAAATAAAACTAAAAAAAAACCCTGGAATGGTTGGTTTGCAGCGGAAGAAAGTGCAAAGTAGAGACAGAAAATAATGGGGTGCAAAGGAGCAAAATAAATTAATAAAATAAATACAGTAGGTAAAGAGGTAGTTGTTTGGGCTAAATTGTAGATGGGTTATGTACAGGTGCAGTAATCTATGAGCTGCTCTGACAGCTGGTGCTTAAAGCTAGTGAGGGAGATAGGTGTTTCCAATTTCAGAGATTTTTGTAGTTCGTTCCAGTCATTGGCAGCAGAGAACTGGAAGGAGAGGCGTCCAAAGGAAGAATTGGTTTTGGGGGTGACTAGAGAGATATACCTGCTGGAGCGCGTGCTACAGATAGGTGCTGCTATGGTGACCAGCGAGCAGAGATAAGGGGGGACTTTACCTAGCAGGGTCTTGTAGATGACCTGGAACCAGTGGGTTTGGCGACGAGTATGAAGCGAGGGCCAGCCAACGAGAGTGTACAGGTCGCAGTGGTGGGTAGTATATGGGGCTTTGGTGACAAAACGGATGGCACTGTGATAGACTGCATCCAATTTATTGAGTAGGGTTTTGGAGGCTATTTTGTAAATGACATCACCGAAGTCGAGGATTGGTAGGATGGTCAGTTTTACAAGGGTATGTTTGGCAGCATGAGTAAAGGATGCTTTGTTGCGGAATAGGAAGCCAATTCTAGATTTGACTTTGGATTGGAGATGTTTGATGTGAGTCTGGAAGGAGAGTTTACAGTCTAACCAGACACCTAGGTATTTGTAGTTGTCCACATATTCTAAGTCAGAACCGTCCAAAGTAGTGATGTTGGACAGGCGTGTTTAGACAGTAGCTAGTTTGTCGACCAGCATCTATAGCATCTCACTGAAGAGACCTAATCAACATATGTGAGAGAAGCCTAATGTTTCACAGTAGCAGGTTTCCTACTCTAACTGTTGGAGGGTAAGTGACTGTGTCTCGTCCTGCAGTGCACTGCGCCAACATTAAGGCTTAAACGCCCATCATCCCACACAGTTTTTGCGCTCCCTGTTGTCTGCAATAATGCTAAATGGGTATTTTATGCTGATGGCCGATATAACTGGGCCAAGCTGGAACAAGCTGATACAAGGCAAGTGAAGTGCCTTACTCTTTTGAGTGTTCACATTGAGTGGGAGCCAATGGCTGTCCTGTAGGGCATACAGGGCTCTGGTGGAGAAGCCATGATCTGCACTCCCGAAAAAACCCACAGAAGGAGAAACAATGTACTACAAAACAGGAAAAACATTGTCAAGGCACCAGCTCTAATAGCCACCTTATCGTTAGGATCTCTACCGTGTAACCGACGGTTATGGATGATTAAATAAAACAACTGTCATAACCGTTCTTTTTCTTCCTTTTTGTCGAATGAACAGCTGACTGAATGACCACAGTGCAACGGCAGCACACAATTTGACTGGTAACCTCATGGGTACACTCGCAATGGTATTGTGATTCAATCGTTTCCATGGTAATGTAGATTGTTCATTCAAATGGTGATAACTGATGTGGCTCATGCAATGGAATTTATTTTAATGTCAGTTGAGTTGAATCAACAAATCACAGCACATATTTTACTTCCCGCTTTGCTCCTATGGGTACACTCGCAATGGCCGCAAGTCCACCCATTATGCCATCATTGACTTGAATGGGGATGCCCCATTCTACGGGCGCGTTCATAAATTCACTCTGGCTTTCTACTCCGATTTCAGAGCACTCTCGTCTGAGTGTGCCAGAGAGCAGAATAATGGATGACTTTACGAACGCTCAACACCCATTGAATATGGCCGGTGTCAGTAAACATCGACAAAAATGCTTAATTAAATTGTTGCCAGCAGCACAGTTACAGTCACCAACGCTCTGGATAACATGAAAACAGCCTAACCAGCTTTGCTAGGGCGAGTAAAATGGTCAGGGTGAGGTGTTCTCCCATTTATGTCTGGAAGTAGCTAGCAAGCTAGTTAACTTTTAGCCAGTTACCTTGGGTGCTTGACTGCCATTGTGAGATCAGAACGCTCAAATCAACCTTACTCCACGGCCAGAGCTTCCAGTGTGCTCTCTGAATGCTCTGAGAGCGAAACGCTCTGAATTTACGAACGGACAAACCCAGAGCGCACTATGAGCGCTCTCTGGCACTCCAGAGTGAATTTACGAACGCACCCTACGTCTACGGAAGCACATACAGTCAGGAGCAGAGGAGAGGAGAAATTTTCCAAAAACAACTAAATAGATACAATTATTTTGCTATTAGAACGGTTATTACGGTCATTTGGTTGGCCAATTACTGTCATCCAAAATTCCATGACGTCACAGCCCTATTAATTTCGCAAGCGTGGATCTACAACAGCAGAGGCATTGGTTATTCATTCAGGTTAGTTCAAACTGTCTGAGAGAGAAATGTGTGTACTACTAACATAACATAGTGACCTTGGCGCTTAACCGCAGATCTATTCTGTTGTGTTGACACGTCTTTGCGTTCACAACCTCATCTCAGAAAAACCCTGTGCATCCAGATGTGGCAACTAAATGAACTGTCTATGTAGACTTTACACAAGGCTTTTACTGCAGAGCCCCACATGGCTTGAAATGTGACCACAGAGAGTCAGGTCACCCGTCTAACGTCCCATCCGGAAGACGGCACCCTACACAGGGCAATGTCCCCTATAACTGCCCTGGAACATTGGGATATTTTTTAAGACCAGAGGAAAGAGTGCCACCTACTGGCCCTCCAACACCACATCCAGCAGCATCTGGTTAGCCCATCCAGAGACAACTCTGGTTAGCTTCAGAGACAAGCCAGCAGTGGGATGCAGGGTGGTATGCTGCTGGCTAACAGGTTAACCTTACATGTAAGTATGGTAAATAAATGTCTTGTCTCTTGAGCTAAATACTTCTATATGTTATCTATTACAATTCCTTGTGCTTCTTTTCAAATGCTCTCTAAATCATAAGCACCACCTGGCCCACTACAGAAAGGTATATGCATCTGTAGCTGCTTAAAGTATTTAGCTTCTGTAAATCTGAATGTGTTGGTACTGTAAATGAGAATGGGCTGTCAGTCAACTTACCTTGTTAAATAAATACTGGGAAGTTAATACATATACAGTGACAATATCACAGGAATTACCATGTTACATGACAATTAAAGCTCAAATCCTTAGTTGCTACATACATTTTTGGACTTATAAATTAATGACATACATTGCCAAGGGAAGTATTCAGACCACTTGACTTTTTCCAAATGTTGTTACGTTATAGCCTTATTCTACCCCATAATGACAAAGCAAAAACAGGTTTTTATAAAATTATCAACAACTGAAATATGACATTTACATAAGTATTCAGACCCTTTACTCAGTACTTTGGTGAAGCACCTTTGGCAGTGATTACAGCATCGAGTCTTCTTGGGTATGGTGCTACAAGCTTGGCACACCTGTATTTGGGAAGTTTCTTCCATTCTTCTCTGCAGATCCTCTCAAGCTCTGTCAGGTTGGATGGGGAGCGTTGCTGCACAGCTATTTTCAGGCCCGCGCTCTGGCTGCGCCACTCAAGGACATTCAGCGACTCCTGCGTTGTCTTGGTTGTATGCTTAGGGTCGTTGTCCTGTTGGAAGGTGAACCATCAAACCAGTCTGAGGTCCTGAGCGCTCTGGAGCAGGTTATCATCAAGGATCTTTCTGTAATTTGCTCCGTTCATCTTTTCCTCGATCTTGACTAGTCTCCCAGTCCCTGCCGCTGAAAAACATCCCCACAGCATGATGGTGCCACCACCACGCATCACCGTAGGGATGGTGCCAAGTTTCCTCCAGACGTGACGTTTGACATTCAGGCCAAAGAGTTCAATCTTGGTTTCATCAAACCAGAGAATCTTGTTTCTCATTGTCTGAGAGTCGTTAGGTGGCTTTTGGCAAACTCCAAGTTGGCTGTCATGTGCCTTTTACTGAGGAGTGGCTTCCGTCTGGTCCCTCTACCATAAAGGCCTGATTGGTGGAGTGCTGCAGAGATGGTTGTCCTTCTGGAAGGTTCTCCCATCTCCACAGAGGAACTCTAGAGCTCTGTCAGACTGACCATCGGGTTCTTGGTCAACTCCCTGACCAAGGCCCTTCTCCCCCGATTGCTCAGTTTGGCCGGGCAACCAACTCTAGGAAGAGTCTTGGTGGTTCCAAACTTCCTCCATTTAAGAATGATGGAGGCCACTGTGTTCTTGGGGACCTTCAATGCTGCAGAAATGTTTTGGTACCTTCCCCAGATCTGTGCCTCGATACAATCCTGTCTTGGAGCTCTACGGACAATTCCTTTGACCTCATGGCTTGGTTTAAGCTCTGAGATGCATTGTCAACTGTGGGACCTTATATAGACAGGTGTGTGCCTATCCAAACCATGTCCAATCAATTGAATTTACCACAGCTGGACTCCAATCAAGTCGTAGAAACATCTCAAGGATGATCAATGGAAACAGGATGCACCTGAGCTCAATTTCGAGTCTCATAGCAAAGGGTCTGAATACTTATGTAAATAAGGTATTTCTGTTTATTATTTTTAATAAATGTGCAGAAATGTATAGAAACCTGTTTTCGCTTTGTGATTATGGGGTATTGTGTGTAGATTGTTGAGGACTGTTGTTGTAACGCAACAAAATGTGGATAAAGTCATGGGGTCTCAATACTTTCCGAAGGCACTGTATACCCATTGATTATTGAAGAATATAACTGATAAATGCCTCATGAGCTTAGCTCAACTGTCGTACCCCATCAGAACCCAAAATGTGTAAACAAAACAATTCTTAACAAACACTATATAACCTCAAAGCATGGTTAAACTATCATTTAGTCCCTCATTCATTTGAGAGTGGTTACATTTTTCCATGCCCATTCCACAGCTTTTTACCAAAACAGAGGCAGGGTAACCCAGCTTTGTTATTATTTCAACTGCAGATTGTAGCTTTAAGGGAGGTACTGTGACTAGATAATGAGGATCTGCATTTTCATGCAAGATTTTTTGAGAAACTACTACTGTTTGTGATACTGGTAACTATCTCGAATGAAAACAATGTACTACTTCTGAAATAAATATTTCAAAGACAATGGGCACAGCCAACAGGGAAAACAAGAACACAACATCCATAGTAGTTAGATGTAACAAAGGAGGCCCTTGTACTCCTTAACAGTTATCAGTCTATTCAATTCTATATGCATATCAACAGTCAGCGGTAAAAATGCCCGAGGTCAAAATATAAAGAACTAAAGACAGTCCAAACATTCATTACATTGAATTAAGGTAAAGGTCAGTATAGTAAAACACAGTAAAGAAAAAGGCCTGCTTAAGTGTAAAGATGAAAGCAAATAACTAATGAAAAACTCTTCAATGAAACACCAAAGTCCAAAGTCTTACAAAATGTCCACAGCATTAATAGCATCAGATGAGAAGAAGGGAAAATAAAGGAAAAGAAAGGAGAGAGAGGAAAAAAAGAATAAAAGCTTATCACTAAACTGCAGGACGCTTCAGATACGTCAGTAACTGGGGAGAGGGGACAGGAGGGAGGAGTGTTATTGAGGCAAAGGGATTTAGTAACATTTAACAGATGTAAATGAAGACTGAAACTGTGACATCACACCTCTCACTGCTACCTAGTCTCTCAGCGAGCAGCAATGGCTTCAAAGACAGAATGTAATGTATTTCATCATAAAAGGCAAAGTGATAGAGAGTTGTATGGTGGATGTTGTGCATTGTTAGTGCAAGTGTTGTTTTATATAACAGCATCCATTATGTGTCTCATTCAGAGGGCTATAATCTACATTTAAAACAATGGGATGGACTTGACATGACAACTTGAAGGGTTTACTTTCTTTTACAGTAAATATCCAATGAGAAATACTCATGAAAATATTAACTCAGGAAAATATAACCTCTGAAGTACGCTTAGTATTTGCCGCAGTCATGCATTTATTCAACTTAAAATTCTCCAAATAGAATCTCACATGTTCCATCTTCACTTCCACTTGAGGCTACAACTCAGAAGTCGTTCCCTCTTTCAAAATCATGTTTTTTCTATGTTCGTCTGGAAACACACTGTCCGTTATAAAGGGAGGAGATAAAACAACATGTTCGCCAGATATCTTTTAAATGCCATGCTGTCTGCAGATACATAGGGTCTATTCCTTCATATTGTTGTCATAAATTGTGCAGAGTACTTGAGGGGGATGATGGAACAGCAAAGTTTTAAGCATCAGTTGTCAGAGAGTACAAAAAGCAGATGTCGAGTGGTAAACAAACACAGTTTTTATTTGAGTGGTGAGCCAATGGATTCTCCAAAGATGACAAAGAAAACTAAGCCCAGAAGGATTGGAGATAGAATGCTGCTGTTTATCATTCAGCTGTTGCCCTGGGATGTACTTTGGCCTATAAAATCTTATATGAAAAATAAAAGACAATGGACTGCTGCATTCCCTAACTCATAGTTTGTTCTAGTAAATAGCTACTGATGATAACATTCAATCAATATTTAGATTATACTGTATAACATTAAGTGCAAACTAACTGTGTATGAGAAAAAATTGAAGATTAATTTATCATTCCATTAGTCTGTGCACCAAATAAGCCATGTAAATGATGCATTCCCACTTTCAACAGTCCCTCTATTAAAATAACCATAATCTACAGTACACAAATGTATACAACCCAGGCCTGGTGGTACTACAGCCATCCATACTACAGCTTCATTGACAGACCACTAATTGGCTTGATAAAGAGCTTAAGTCGAGATTGTGTTCATGAGGAGAGGACTGTAGCCCTTTCCTGCAGTCAAATTACCTAGTGACCTCATGTTATGAGTAGTTTTCATAATTTCATAATTAATCAACATTATTTACGAAACCCTGCTGAAAAATCCGGTGTTTCTATGTCAAACGGTTTTGTTATATTTCAGTCTGCTGTGATGTATATAAAGTGTAATATTGGGTTGCAAACTCCAAATTAAATACATAACCACGTGTGTGAGGTGTATACTTTTGTTTTAAAGTAGATTTTTTTCAATACTACCAAGAAACACTCTCTGTGACCCTGATTTAGCCCACTGCAGTAGAAGGTTAAGAGGGAGGGAGTCACCTCGTAGCCAGACTGGAGGTTATAGTGTCTGTTAGATCCAACCAATTGACTCATTTGACGATCTGGTCCTATCTATTCTGTAAATCATTTATCCAATGTGGCTAAATATACTATTACGAAGACTATGCATTTAAATACTTAAAAAGCTGTTTCTGGGAGCCCAGTGATGAAATTTGTCTACAGACTTTGATTCCCCTGATGTACCCAGTGGAGCATCTGGACTTGAACTGATAATTGACTGTGGGTATCAGGGATACAGCTGGAAGCATATCGATCACCAGGCACTGAATTGGAGGGCCATTAAATTGTGGCTAAACATAATTGAACAACTGAGAGAAGGACTACTATGCCTGCATCTAGTTCGATTTACATTTGGTTTAGTCAACTCATGTGAATTCAACGTGAAACCAACAAAAAATGTCAACATGTCATCGGGTTTAGGTTAAAAGTTGGATGAAAATAGATGAAATTCCTTTACATTGATTACTTTTTGCAAATCCAATTCTTTTCCCATGATGATTCAATGTCATCACATTGATGTTTTTGGTTGAAATAACATGGAAAAAAGGTTGATTAAACCACTTTTTGCCCTTTGGATCCCTCCTCTTATGACCTCTTAGGCCAAATGATTTTCTGTACACACACAGTCTCCACACACATGTGTGCAAACACACGGACACACACACACTAAACATCTTCAACCCCAGCAGACACGTTTTTGTAGTACTTTTTGGACGGAGCAGCGAGTTGGTCCTAAACTAGGGGGATTTGGCAATCTTATAGAACTGAAATCATTTGTTGCTTGTCATCGCCTCCCAATCTGCCCATTACACATTCATTGTTGCTCATGAATGAAACATGAGAGCTAACTCAACAGGAGGAACCTTCTTTTTGGCCTCTGAGCTCACACAAAGCGAATGCATTATGGAGCAATGCACAACTTAAGCTGTGAAAGGGCCTTCGGGAAGAACATAAGAATACCTGTTAGGGTGCTACCCAGTTAAGATCATCAGGGGCTGAATTATATGTCTGGATGTCCTGCTGTTACGCCGCATTGAGACTGTACTAGGAAACTACACCATTCGTTAATTCATTCATTCATTTGTGCTTTGGGAGAGGGGAAAAAAGGGACCAGAAATTTCGACGGGGCCCAATGAAAGGTAATGAAGTGCAAAAAGCATGGGTTGTCTGACATGAAAGCAATGCAGCATGACACAGTCATTACACCAGAAACACGGATCAATACCAGGCAGACCAGACTGGAGCTCCCCAGGCATGCAGAACAAGCTGCTTCAGTAGAGAGAGAGGTAAGGCAATGGAATTGACATACAATTTGGGGGGAGGGAAGGGGAGAAAGGCAGAGACAGAAAGGGGTAGTAGTGGGAATGGCTGGTTGTGCTCTAGAAGGGTAAAAGCATGGCTTCACCAGCTGGAACACTTGACATTTTAAACAGAGTTTGAAAATCACTCCATCAATGCTGAACGCAACATTACATTTTGTATTAGGGCTCAGATGAAAACACACCATGAATCAGTCTTAAGTGTCCTGACGCTGTAGTAATGACATTTAGGATTCAAAAGGACCCCCCCCCCCCCTAACAATGTCTGACACTGTAACCATACTCGACAGATGTGAGTGGATTTACTGTATTCAATCTGTAATTAATCAATTAATGAATGGATGGATGGATAGATAGATGGACAGATGAACAAACAAATAAATAGGACCGTATCTACACAAATAGCCATTCATCCTCTAGGAGTGGATAGCCATTCACATCCAGGGCTTTTTGAGAGATGCTAGCCTCATTGTTCACATCCAGGGCCTTTTGATGGACGCCAGCCTCACTGTTGGACACTGGACAAAATGTTGGAGCCATAAAAAGACGATTAGGGGAGACAGTATTTAGAAACTGAAATAATTGCACTTCTGATTCCTAATTACAGATTTATAAGCAGGGTAATTCATGCAAATACCAAATGTCCTCGAAGGTCAATTCGGCAAACTGTTTTCAATGTCGGCTTGTGAGCTCTTAAACGGAAATTAAGTGTGTCCCTTTCACGAAAAACCAATAGCAGCTCAGTCCCTAAGTCAACTCAGCCAACAAGATAATTACACTCAGGCAACCTGCGGGACTCTCCCAAAATGTCAGAGCCTCTCTCTGTAATTACAGGGGATTTGTAACCAACTACCGTCTCATCCAAACAAAAGCAATATCCAAAACAGTTTTCCTCTGTACCCTCTCTGACACACATTCACAAAAGGTGCAATGTTGCCCAATGGTTTATTGAGACCACATAAGGCAACATTTCATTGTCGCAGATTCCCCCAGCAGCGCATCACTGACATTCACGAAGGGGAATTAACATAGTCCATTAGAGTGTTTACCCTCTACGGCCCCCTGCTGAGAAGATTACATTACCTAACACAGCCATCTCCCTCCAATCCCCTGCTGATTCGACAGTAAGATGGCGCCCGAGAAGAAGGCAGACATTTTACGTGCCCCCAACCAATTGTGTTTTTTGTTAGTTTATTTGCGTTGTTTGTAACTTATTTTTAAACTTATTTTGTACATGTTGCCGCCACAGTCTCTTATGACCGAAAATAACTGCTGGACATCAGGACTGCAATTACTCACCACCGACTGGCAGAATCCTTTTTTTCCTTTAATGAGATCAGATCCCTGTGATTTGCGGAGGAGGCGGAGAAAAAGTGGCCGGAGGGCGGGCTGCCTTCTGAGAATTCGAAGGTGATCGAATAAACCCCCACTTCCCTCCATTCTGCTAGAAAACGTGCAATCTTTGGTCAATAAAATAGATGACCTACGCGGAAGATTAAACTTCCAACGGGACATTCAAAACTGTAATATCTTATGCTTCACGGAGACGTGGCTGAACGACGACACTATCAACATACAGCTGGCTGGTTATACACTGCACCGGCTGGATAGAACACCGGCGTCTGGTAAGACAAGGGACGGCGGACTATGTATTTTTGTAAATAACAGCTGGTGCACGATATCTAAGGAAGTCTCGAGCTCTTACTCGCCTGAGGTAGAGTATCTCATGATAAACTGTAGACCACACTACCTACCTAGAAAGTTTTAATCTGTATTTTTTGTAGCTGTTTACATACCACCACAGTCAGAGGCTGGCACTAAGACAGCATTGAATGAGGTGTATTCCGCAATAAGCAAACAAGAAAACGCTCACCCAGAAGCGGCGCTCCTAGTAGCCAGGGTTTTACCAAAATTTCTATCACCATGTTAAATGTGCAACCAGAGTAAAAAAACTCTGGACCACCTTTACTCCACACACAGAGACACATACAAAGATCTCCCTCGCCCTCCATTTGGAAAATCTGACCATAATTATATCCTCCTGATTCCTGCTTACAAGCAAAAATGAAAGCAGGAAGCACCCGTGGCTAAATCAATAAAAACGTAGTCAGATGAAGCAGATGCTAAGATACAGGACTGTTTTTCTAGCACAGACTGGAATATGTTCTGGGATTCCTTCGATGGCATTGAGGAGTACACCACATCAGTCATTGGCTTCATCAAGTGCATCGATGACGTCATCCCCACATTGACCGTACGTACATACCCCAACCAGAAGCCATGGATTACAGGCAACATTCGCAATGAGCTAAAGGCTAGAGCTGCCGCTTTCAAGGAGCGGGACTCTAACCCGGAAGCTTATCAGAAATCCCGCTATGCCCTCCGACGAACCATCAAACAGGCAAAGCATCAATACATGACTAAGATAAAATCGTGCTACACCGGCTCTGACGCTCGTTGGATGTGGCAGGGCTTGCAAACCATTACTGACTACAAAGGGAAGCACAGCTGAGAGCTGCCCAGTGACACAAACCTACCAGCCGAGCTAAACTACTTCTATGCTCGCTTCGAGGCAAATAACACTGAAACATGCATTTTTTTATTTTATTTTTTTATTTCACCTTTATTTAACCAGGTAGGCTAGTTGAGAACAAGTTCTCATTTGCAACTGCGACCTGGCCAAGATAAAGCATAGCAGTGTGAACAGACAACACAGAGTTACACATGGAGTAAACAATAAACAAGTCAATAACATGGTAGAAAAAAAGAGAATCTATATACAATGTGTGCAAAAGGCATGAGGTAGGCAATAAATCGAATAATTACAATTTAGCAGATTAACACTGGAGTGATAAATCATCAGATGATCATGTGCAAGAAGAGATACTGGTGTGCAAAAGAGCAGAAAAGTAAATAAATAAAAGCAGTATGGGGGGTGAGGTAGGTAAATTGGGTGGGTAGTTTACAGATGGACTATGTACAGCTGCAGCGATCGGTTAGCTGCTCAGATAGCAGATTTTTAAAGTTGTTGAGGGAGATAAAAGTCTCCAACTTCAGAGATTTTTGCAATTTGTTCCAGTCGCAGGCAGCAGAGAACTGGAAGGAAAGGCATCCAAATGAGGTTTTAGCTTTAGGGATGATCAGTGAGATACACCTGCTGGAGCGCGTGCTGCGGGTGGGTGTAGCCATCGTGACCAGTGAACTGAGATAAGGCGGCACTTTACCTAGCATAGCCTTGTAGATGACCTGGAGCCAGTGGCTCTGACGACGAACATGTAGCGAGGGCCAGCCGACTAGGGCATACAGGTCGCAGTGGTGGGTCGTATAAGGTGCTTTAGTAACAAAACGAATGGCACTGTGATAAACTGCATCCAGTTTGCTGAGTAGAGTGTTGGAAGCTATTTTGTAGATGACATCGCCGAAGTCGAGGATCGGTAGGATAGTCAGTTTTACTAGGGTAAGTTTGGCGGCGTGAGTGAAGGAGGCTTTGTTGCGGAATAGAAAGCCGATTCTTGATTTGATTTTGGATTGGAGATGTTTGATATGAGTCTGGAAGGAGAGTTTGCAGTCTAGCCAGACACCTAGGTACTTATAGATGTCCACATATTCTAGGTCGGAACCGTCCAGGGTGGTGATGCTAGTCGGGCGTGCGGGTGCAGGCAGCGAACGGTTGAAAAGCATGCATTTGGTTTTACTAGCGTTTAAGAGCAGTTGGAGGCCACGGAAGGAGTGTTGTATGGCATTGAAGCTCGTTTGGAGGTTAGATAGCACAGTGTCCAAGGAAGGGCCGGAAGTATATAGAATGGTGTCGTCTGCGTAGAGGTGGATCAGGGAATTGCCCGCAGCAAGAGCAAAATCATTGATGTATACAGAGAAAAGAGTCGGCCCGAGAATTGAACCCTGTGGTACCCCCATAGAGACTGCCAGAGGACCGGACAACATGCCCTCCGATTTGACACACTGAACTCTGTCTGCAAAGTAGTTGGTGAACCAGGCAAGGCAGTCATTAGAAAAACCGAGGCTACTGAGTCTGCCGATAAGAATATGGTGATTGACAGAGTCGAAAGCCTTGGCCAGGTCGATGAAGACGGCTGCACAGTAATGTCTTTTATCGATGGCGGTTATGATATCGTTTAGTACCTTGAGCGTGGCTGAGGTGCACCCGTGACCGGCTCGGAAACCGGATTGCACAGCGGAGAAGGTACGGTGGGATTCGAGATGGTCAGTGATCTGTTTGTTGACTTGGCTTTCGAAGACCTTAGATAGGCAGGGCAGGATGGATATAGGTCTGTAACAGTTTGGGTCCAGGGTGTCTCCCCCTTTGAAGAGGGGGATGACCGCGGCAGCTTTCCAATCCTTGGGGATCTCAGATGATACGAAGGAGAGGTTGAACAGGCTGGTAATAGGGGGTGCGACAATGGCGGCGGACAGTTTCAGAAATAGGGGGTCCAGATTGTCAAGCCCAGCTGATTTGTATGGGTCCAGGTTTTCCAGCTCTTTCAGAACATCTGCTATCTGGATTTGGGTAAAGGAGAAGCTGGGGAGGCTTGGGCGAGTAGCAGCGGGGGGGGCGGGGCTGTTGGCCAAGGTTGGAGTCGCCAGGAGGAAGGCATGGCCAGCCATTGAGAAATGCTTGTTGAAGTTTTCGATTATCACGGATTTATCGGTGGTGACCGTGTTACCTAGCCTCAGTGCAGTGGGCAGCTGGGAGGAGGTGCTCTTGTTCTCCATGGACTTTACAGTATCCCAGAACTTTTTGGAGTTAGAGCTACAGGATGCGAATTTCTGCTTGAAAAAGCTGGCCTTTGCTTTCCTGACTGACTGCGTGTATTGGTTCCTGACTTCCCTGAACAGTTGCATATCGCGGGGGCTCTTCGATGCTATTGCAGTTCGCCACAGGATGTTTTTGTGCTGGTCGAGGGCAGTCAGGTCTGGAGTGAACCAAGGGCTATATCTGTTCTTGGTTCTGCATTTTTTGAACGGAGCATGCTTGTCTAATATGGTGAGGAAGTAACATTTAAAGAATGACCAGGCATCCTCAACTGACGGGATGAGGTCAATATCCTTCCAGGGTACCCGGGCCAGGTCGATTAGAAAGGCCTGCTCGCAGAAGTGTTTTAGGGAGCGTTTGACAGTGATGAGGGGTGGTCGTTTGACCGCGGACCCGTGGCGGATACAGGCAATGAGGCAGTGATCGCTGAGATCTTGATTGAAGACAGCAGAGGTGTATTTGGAGGGCAGGTTGGTCAGGATAATGTCTATTAGGGTGCCCATGTTTACGGATTTAGGGTTGTACCTGGTGGGTTCCTTGATGATTTGTGTGAGATTGAGGGCATCAAGCTTGGATTGTAGGACTGCCGGGGTGTTAAGCATATCCCAGTTTAGGTCACCTAGCAGAACAAACTCTGAAGCTAGATGGGGAGCGATCAATTCACAGATGGTGTCCAGGGCACAGCTGGGAGCTGAGGGGGGTCGGTTACAGGCGGCAACAGTGAGAGACTTATTTCTGGAGAGATTAATTTTTAAAATTAGAAGTTCGAACTGTTTGGGCATAGACCTGGAAAGTATGACAGAACTTTGCAGGCTATCTCTGCAGTAGATTGCAACTCCTCCCCCTTTGGCAGTTCTATCTTGACGGAAAGTGTTATAGTTGGGTATGGAAATCTCAGAATTTTTGGTGGCCTTCCTAAGCCAGGATTCGGACACGGCAAGGACATCAGGATTGGCAGAGTGTGCTAAAGCGGTGAGTAAGGCAAACTTAGGGAGGAGGCTTCTGATGTTGACATGCATGAGGCCAAGGCTTTTTCGATCACAGAAGTCAACAAATGAGGGTGACTGGGGACATGCAGGGCCTGGGTTTACCTCCACATCACCCGAGGAACAGAGGAGTAGTAGGATGAGGGTGCGGCTAAAGGCTATCAAAACTGGTCGCCTAGAGCGTTGGGGACAAAGAATAAAAGGAGCAGATTTATGGGCGCGGTAGAATAGATTCTGGGCATAATGTGCAGACAGGGGTATGGAGGGGCGCGGGTACAGCGGAGGCAAGCCCAGGCACTGGGTGATGATAAGAGAGGTTGTATCTCTGGACATGCTGGTCTCAATGGGTGAGGTCACCGCATGTGTGGGGGGTGGGACAAAGGGGGTATCAGAGGTACGGAGAGTGGAACTACAGGGTCCATTGCAAACCAAAACAATGATAATGAAAACTAGCCTGAACAACAGTATGCAAGGCATATTGATATTTGAGAGAGACATACAATAAGGCATAAAGTGATTGCAGGTCTTGATTGGGAGAGCTAGCTAAAACAACAGGTAAGATAACAGCAGCAATAACAGGGTGCTAGTCTAACACAGCAACAACAGGTAAAAATGGCGACGACTAGGCAGAGAGGGTCGGATTAACTACACACAGATCCTGAGTTAAAGCACAGAGCCGACAGATAAAACACAAATAAACAGAATGGAGTACCGTGAATTAATGGACAGTCAAGCATGCATCAGCTATGTAGCCAAGTGATCATAGTGTCCAGGGGGCAGCCGTAGATGGAGCAGGGAGGCCTCCACTAAGCTAGCACGCGGCGTTTAAAGTTAGTAGCCCGGGGGGTGGTCTGCTCAGACGGAGGGGGTCTGCTCAGACGTGGTCGTGTCGACAGAGAATCCAGAGAATCCAAGCCGAATGGCGAAAGAGAGGTTGTGAATTGTAGAATTGTGTTTGCTAACTGGTGCTAGCTTCGTGGCAGTGGCGCTAACTGCGCTAGCTGCAAGCTAGCTGTGAGGATCAGAAGTAGTGGCTCAGGGATTACGGCAGGAATCCGGCGTTGTTGTCGAGAGACAGTCCGATGCTGGTAAATTGGTGAGTAATATCCAGGCTAATAACAGGGCTGGTGTCTGTGCAGAAGGTAAAAGCTACTAGCAGCGGCAAAAAAATGGCTAAATTAGCTTGTAGCTGATTTAGACCAGTTGTGATGGATTGGCAGGGCTCTGTGTCGGCAAAAAAAGGTCCAGTCCAATTGGCAAAAGAGGTATTGTAGCCCAAGAATTCGCTGGTAGACCTCTTCGGCTAGCCGGCAGATGGGCCTAGCTCGAGGCTAGCTCAAGGCTAACTGGTGCTTGCTTCGGGACAGAGGTGTTAGCCAGTAGTAGCCACTCGGTTGCAGCTAGCTAGCTGTGATAATACGGTGTAATTGTCCAGAGCTTGCGTCAGGAATCCGGTGATGTGGTAGAGAAAAAGCAGTCCTATATGCTCTGGGTTGATATCGCGCTTGCAGACTGGCAGGTATTGGCCCGGTATTGAAGCTGGCTGTGTCCGAGTTAAGGGCGAAGACCGCAGCAGTGGCTAACTGACTACTAGCTAGTAGCTAGTTATCTGGCTAGCTTCTGATTGGGGTTACGGTTCTAAAGTATAAAAAAAATAGCAGGTCCGTACCACATTGGGTGAGGCGGAATGTAGGAATGTATATTCAGTTCCTAGATGGAAAGTGAAATTAAAATATATACGAAATGTATACGAAAAATACGAATACTATTTACACGGGACAGACAGGACAAAGACACATCCGACTGCTACGCCATCTCATCTGCATGAGAGCAGCAGCTGTTCTGGAAGACTGTGTGATCACGCTCTCCGCAGCAGATGTGAGTAAGACCTTTAAACAAGTCAACATTCACAAAGCCGTGGGCCAGACGTATTACCAGGACGTGTACTGCGAGCATGCGCTGACCAACTGGCAAGTGTCTTCACTGACATTTTCAACCTCTCCCTGTCCGAGTCTGTAATACCAACATGTTTTAAGCAGACCACCATAGTGCCTGTGCCCAAGAACACTAAGGTAACCTGCCTAACGACTATCCACCCAGAGCACTCACGTCTGTAGCCATGAAGTGCTTTGAAAGGCTGGTCATGGCTCATATCAACACCATTATCCCAAAAACCCTAGACCCACTCCAATTTGCATACCGCCCCAACAGATCCACAGATGATGCAATCTCTATTGCACTCCACACTGCCCTTTCCCACCTGAACAAAAGGAACACCTATGTGAGAATGCTATTCATTGACTACAGCTCAGCGTTCAACACCATAGTGCCCTCAAAGCTCATCAATGAGCTAAGGATCCAGGGACTAAACACCTCCCTTTGCAACTGGATCCTGTTCTTCCCGATGGGCCGCCTCCAGGTGGTAAGAGTAGGTAACAACACATCCGCCACGCTGATCCTCAACACAGGGACCCCTCAGGGGTGCGTGCTCAGTCCCCTCCTGTACTCCCTATTCTCTCATGACTGCACGGCCAGACACGACTCCAACACCATCATTAAGTTTGCTGATGACACAACAGTGGTAGGCCTGATCACCGACAACGACGAGACAGCCTATAGGGAGGAGGTCAGAGACCTGGCCGTGTGGTTCCAGGACAACAACCTCTCCCTCAACGTGATCAAGACAAAGGAGATGATTGTGGACTACATTCTCATCGACGGGCTGCAGTGGAGCAGATTGAGAGCTCAAGTTCCTTGGTGTCCACATCACCAACAAACTAACATGGTCCAAGCACACCAAGACAGTCGTGAAGAGGGCATGACAAAACCTATTCCCCCTCAGGAGAGTGAAAAGGTTTTTTCAGGGGTCCTCAGATCCTCAAAAGGTTCTACAGTTGCACCATCGAGAGCATCCTGGTTGCATCACTGCCTGGTATGGCAACTGCTCGGCCTCCGACCGCAAGGCACAACAGAGGGTAGTGCGAACGGCCCAGTACATCACTGGGGCTAAGCTTACTGCCATCCAGGACCTTTGTACCAGGCGGTGTCAGAGGAAAGCCCTAAAAGTTGTCAAAGACTCCAGCCACCCTAGTCATAGACTGTTCTCTCTGCTACCGCACGGCAAGCGGTACCGGAGCGCCAAGTCTAGGTCCAAGAGGCTTATAAACAGCGTCTACCCCCAAGCCATAAGGCTCCTGAACACCTAACCAAATGGCTACCCAGACTATTTACATTGCCCCCCTCTTTTACACCGCTGCTACTCTCTGTTGTTATCATCTGTGCATAGTCACTTTAATAACTCTACTTACATGTACATATTACCTCAACTAACTGGTGCCCCCGGACATTGACTCTGTACCGGTACCCCCCATATATAGTCTCGCTATTGTTATTTTACTGCTGCTCTTTAATTACTTGTTACTTTTATTTCTTATTCTTATCAGTATTTTTTAAAACTGCATTGTTGGTTAGGGGCTCATAAGTAAGCATTTCACTGTAAGGTCTACACCTGTTGTTTTCGGCGCATGTGACTAATACCATTTGATTTGATTTGATCTATTGACACAGTCACAGTGAAATCTGCAAGTCTATTAAACTACTGTGAAGACCTGACATACAGTGTAGGTTACTATGGATTTGCTTATATGTACTTAGTTTGCAGATCTGAGTTTCAACCAATCGCCGTGGGAAGGTAAAAACTACAAATACCATTCGAAGCATGTCACCTGAAAACATCCACCTGCTTGTGACCTCAATGATGTAACCTCTTCTGTTGAGATGTACAGTATGTGTTATGTGTAAATGCTTCTTGTTTGCCCAGTGTATAGGGTTGCACAATTCCCCCCAAAAATATCCCAGGATTACAAGAATTCCCAACCCTACCAGGCTGATCCGACCCCATCCCTCTCTCTCCTCCATACAGGTATAAAGCAACAACCACCCTGTAGAGAAATAATTTTAGCATTCAAAGGAATGACACAGAGGCTGACTAAATTACAGCCAGGTTCATTGTGACCATGGGGTCGGCACACAAGGTCACAGGTGAATCTTGTACCGAGTACAGTCCAGCTGAGGCTCATATAGAAACATTCGCTCTTGGATGGGATCCTAAGGCTTGTTATTTGTGACTCATTTAAGGAAATATGTCACATGTCACTATTTCACAGGAGGGGCATATGAATGTAAACATTTATTTTTTATTAATTAGTTTGGATTGGTCTATAACATGAGCTGCTCAGTATGTGTAGGTAATCCTTTCTAACGCTGCTTTTTGAAAAAGATATCACAAAGAACTGCAAAAGTGTTGCTAACATTCTCCACTTTCTGGAGGACGATCGTGATGTTCTGACTCTCTCTGACTCTGAAAATTAATCACACAATGAGGAAATCACTGATTTAGGTAAAAACATTTTCATTGAACCAGACATTGTAGAGTCTTCTGAAACGCGATCAACAGTGTTGTCGTCACCGAAGAAGTTGACCGAGTTTTGAAATCAGTGGAATTCCCGGTGGAAGCAGAGTACGATACCGTAGGTAAGGAGATGGAGACAATTCTGGCATTTGATTGCATTCTGGCTATGCCTAATGGCTGTGGGCTACACTAGTTCATTTAACAGACAAGATTTGCTTAGAATTCTATGGTATAATTTTATAGTATGAAGAACACAATTGAACAAAGCTGAATAAAATAGAATGGATTTTCTCCAAACGATTTGAAGGACTGTGCACATGCGGCTATTCTGTGTTGAGCGGTTGATAAAAAATGTATATTCCTACTGTATATGCTTAATTTAGAATTATTAATTTAACTTTAGTTGTTCTACAAACGTTGGGCTATAATATATTGTAAGGCTGCATGATGCGACTCTAATAATGATTTTTTAAAGTTGCTTGAAAGGCATTTTCACTGCTTTGTTTTTTTGTGCAGGCTGTACACACTACATCAGTCACTCATTCACAATTTGGTAAGCACTTGATAATGGCTAGAATTTCACAGCGGTATCCCCTTTGTGTGGCCGTAATGCACACTAAAAAGATCCGTCTTTTGCGGCTAGTGGCTGTTGTGCCCTCCACCCTGAGTGCTACGCGCTCCATCACGTGATCAGGTCTTTCTCACAGGCAACAAGTGAAGACAGACACATCCGGGGACGCAACTGCACGCATCCTCATCCAATTCCGAGGTGCATATTGAAGATATTGGAAGAACTGTCCACATTTACTTTTCGTCAGCCAACAAGATGAGTAAGCCTAACGAACAGCAAAAGCACAATTTTTTTTTACCTTTATTTAACTAGGCAAGTCAGTTAAGAACAAATTCTTATTTACAATGATGGCCTAGGAACAGTTGGTTAACTGCCTTGTTCAGGAGCTGAATGATAGATTTGTACCTTGTCAGTTCCGGGATTCAATCTAGCAACCTTTTGTTACTGGCCCAATGCTCTAACCACTAGGCTACCTGCCACAACACTAACCTATGTCAATCTACTATCCCCCATAGTACAAAAGTCTAGCTATTCTATTCTGTGTGAGAAATAAATATTCCAAACATAGTCTGGGACAGTTGTGGGATGCAATAGATCCCAAATTAATACAAGCACTAGCATCAAAAAAACGTTTTTACACAGTTTGGTTGAAGCAACAGATCCGAAAGTTTAGCTCAAAATGTTGAAAAACTATTAGGCTTTTTCTTCACATTACAAGCGCGGCAATGCGCACATGGTAGTAGGCTATAAGCGCAAATGTTCCATTAGCGGAGAACAAATGCAATTATACATGTAATGCTTTCATTATAAAGGTGCATTTTTATGGTGAAAATTTGCTTCCCCAAATTTGAAACTCACGCACTGCTAATGTATGCCAGTTAGGCTCAACACCCCTTGTAAAGCGGATGGATGTGCTTAATTTTACAAAGTTATTTGTTCACTTTAGTTGTGATACCAACCTTATTAAAACATATAGGCCTATGGGCTAGACTACATGAGGTGTGTGACTATGATTCGAAAAAGTTGGAAAAAAATACATTGTATCTTATGCTGGGCATAATTCACAAGTGATAATATATAATTCACAAGTGATAGGCTAATAGTGTTAACCATGAGACTATTCTTGATTTAATATTGTCTTTACATATAATAAATAATATATGTGTGAAATTTGTTTTGATTTAGAATGGACCATTATCATACACCTGTATCAAAACAGGGGCAGCTGGAAAAAAATGCATGTCATCTATGCACTTAAATAGCGAATGGAGAATGCTTTTCTCCGTTGTTTATTTTCATGCCACCCAGGAAGGCTATACTCCTGCTGTAAATATAAGCAATGTGCTTAATAATAGGAAAGTTGAGAAATAAATATAGTAAGCCTAGTCTATAGAAAGCTGATTGGGTCCTCCTCTTTTTAGTAGAGGCCATCACTCTGTTTTCTCTCACAATTGCATAGCCTTTAGAAATGTTGCGCAACATGAGCTCATGGGCTCTCATGAAATGTTTGCTTAGATTTTCGAAAACATTTGCATTGATGTCAGAGTGATTAGAGGAACAATAGAGCGCTGAGTACCAGGCAGTTAGCAAATTTGGTAGGCTACTAATGACCAACAGCAGCATAAGAGCTTGGAGAAGCCTAATTATCATGACTAAATGGTAATGTGGAATTTGACTGCCTTAATGACTCGTGACCGCCGATGTGGCGGTAATATGGTCACCACAACAGCTCTAGGTGGGGCTAAGATTTAAGAGGGTGTGAACGATGCTGAATGGGTGTAGACAAAGAAGAGCTCACCAGTAGGTGTGGGCCCCCGAGTGGTGCAGCGGTCTAAGACACTGCATCTCAGTGCAAGAGGTGACACTACAGACCCTGGTTGGAATCCAGGCTGAATCACATCCGGCCATGATTGGGAGTCCTTTAGAGCGGCACACAATTGGCCCAGTGTAATCCGGGGGTCGGCCGTCATTGTAAATAAGAATTTGTTCTTAACTTCTCTATGATAGGGGGCAGCATTTAGAATTTTGGATGAAAAGCGTGCCCAAATTAAACTGCCTGCTACTCATGCCCAGAAACTAAGATATGCATATTATTAGTAGATAGTTAGTAGTTTTCAGCTGTACTAACATAATTGCAAAATGATTTTCTAATGATCAATTAGCCTTTTGAAATTATAAACTTGGATTAGCTAACACAACGTGCCATTGGAACACAAGAGTGATGGTTGCTGATAATTGGCCTCTGTACGCCTATGTAGATATTCGTTTCCAGCTACAATAGTCATTTACAACATTAACTTCTCTAGGGTAGGGGGCAGCATTTTCACTTTTAGATGAAAAGCATGCCCATATAAAACTGCCTGCTACTCGGGCCCAGAATATATGATATGCATATAACTGGTAGATTTGGATAGAAAACACTCTGACGTTTCTAAAACTGTTTGAATCATGTCTGTGACTAAAACAGAACTTATTTGGCAGGCGAAACCCCGAGGACAAACCATTCAGATTTACTTTTTTTGAGATCGCTCTCTTTTCAATGGGCTTTCATTGGGAATTCAGATTTCTAAGGGACCTTCTTGCAGTTCCTATCGCTTCCACTGGATGTCAACAGTTTTTAGAAATTGGTTGAGGTTTTTCCTTTGAGAAATGAAGAAGTAACACTGTTCAGAATGAGGCTCGAGGGAGGGTTACTCTTTGTTAGATGCACGTTACACAGAGGCTCGCTACACGTTGTTTTCCTCCGGTATTGAACACAGATCATCTTTAATTTTATCGATTATTTACATTAAAAAATACCTAAAGTTGTATTACAAAAGTAGTTTGAAATGTTTGGACAAAGCTTACAGGAAACTTTTGAGATATTTTATAGTCACGTTGCGCAAGTTGGAACCGGTGTTTTTCTGGATCAAATACGCCTAATAAATGGACATTTTGGATATATATCGACGGAATTAATCGAACAAAAGGACCATTTGTGATGTTTATGGGACATATCGGAGTGCCAACAGAAGAAGCTCGTCAAAGGTAAGGCATGAATTATATCTGTCACGTTCGTCATAAAGATCGGACCAAGGCGCAGCATGGTATGCGTACATTCTTCTTTATTTTAACAAATGAACACTGAACAAACTAACAAAACAACAAAACGAACTAAACGTGAAGCTATATGAAATAGTGCAGACAGGCAACTAAACATAGAATAAGAACCCACAAACACCAAAGGGGAAATGGCTACCTAAATATGATCCACAATCAGAGACAACGATAAACAGCTGCCTCTGATTGGGAACCATATCAGGCCACCATAAACATACAAATACCTAGACCTACAAAACCCTAGACATACAAAAACCCTAGACAATACAAAAACCCTAGTCACACACTGACCTAACCAAAATATAAAGAAAACAGAGATATCTCAGGTCAGGGCGTGACAATATCTTTATTTCTGCGTTTTGTGTCGCGCCTGTAGGGTTGAAATATGATGGTCTATGTTTGTTTGCTTGGGTGCTATGCTCAGATAATAGCATCGTTTGCTTTCGCCGTAAAGCATTTTTTAAATCTGACACGTTGGCTGGATTCACAACAAGTGTAGCTTTAATTTGGTATATTGAATGTGTGATTTCATCAAAGTTAAATTTTTATAGTAATTTATTTGAATTTGGCGCTCTGCATTTTCACTGGATGTTGGCCAGTTGGGACACTAGCGTCCCACATATCCCAAAGAAGTTAACTGACTTGCCTAGTTAAATAATGGAAAAATAAAATAAAGGTGTACCAAAACATTAATACGCAATTTTCTCAAAAGTGGGGTTACAAATGTATCAGCTTTCATAGCAAAATTACTTTCACCATGTTCCTCAACTGTAGTGTAATGTATACCATTTTCTAGCTCTGAGTTCCTACTTTTTTGAAACACCATTTCAAATTTTGCTATGTAAGACCGAATCGAGCCCGGCCGGTAACATTTCTCAATGCAAACAGAAACAATAGCAACCAAATGGGAAGGAGAGTAGAGATTTGAGCTGTTATTCTACACATTGATTCAGTGCTAGTGTTACAGACAGGGTAACACTTTATTTGGATAGTCCATCTGTAGATGATCTACAGACTATCAGTAACATTTCAACAATCTACTAAATCTAACCCTAACCTTTACCTTAACCCTCATCCTCATCCTAACCCTAAACTTAACCCCTACCGTAACCCTAGCCCTAAGAGATGGCGCCATACTGTATGGCCGCCGTTTTGTGAGCTCCGACCCAACTTTGCTATTTTGTGATTCTTTTGGAGTTTATCTTTACTTTATTTTCACGAAATGTAACCGCTATTATTTATTTTAACTGACAAAAACCTTTGAACATCAGATTGGCAGTTACTTACCTCAATTCTGGCTTCAACTTCGATCTCAACTTATCTGCCCTGGGCTATATCTGTGATTCCAACCCAATTTTGGGGGTATACAAGAGGAAACGCTGGCTTTACAGAGGCAAGAGAGGGGGAGTCCTGGCGAGATTAAGGCGAACTGTAAACCGGCAAATCTAACCTCCATTCTATTGGCCAATGTACAGTCACTTAATAATAAGATGGATGACCTCCGATCGCTGATTTGATACCAACGGGACTCGTAAATGCAATATTCTCTGCTGTTCTGAAACATGGCTTTCGGTCAGGATAAACTCCATGGCTATCCAACTTGATGGATTCTCCATTCATCGAGCGGACAGGACAGTGGAGTCAGTGGAGAGGTTTACCTCTTCATCAACAACAGGTGGAATAACTGATGGTCAAATGCCTACCCTTCTACCTCCAGAGGGATTTTTCAGCTGTTATCGTGACTGTTGTATACATTCCACCTCAGGACAAGAAAAATAACCGAACTGGCATTTAACGAACTGAACAAGGCTATAAACAAGCAGGAAAACGTGTTACACTGTTACTCTACCCAAATGCAAGCATAAAAGGCTCTCCCTTGTCCCCCATTTGGCAAATAAGATCATGACTCTGTATACCTGCTTCCTGTTTACAAGCAGAAGCTCAAGCAGGAAGTACCCGTGACACACTCCGTTGAGAAATGGTCATCAGAATCAGAGATTATTCTACCGGACTGCTTTGGTAGCACTGATTGGAATATGTTTAGAGACTCTGCCGATAACATTGACTTCCGTTACCGGCTTCATTAGGAAATGTATCGGCGACATTGTCCCCACAGTGAAAGTTTGCTGCTTCCCCAATGAAAAACCCTGGATTAACACTGAGATTGGTGCTAATCTAAAGGACAGGGCTACCGCACACAGGGCTATCACAGACAACTCTGACGCTACGGCTGAGGACAGGAACAAGTACAAGACGTCTCACTACGACCTCCACAGAGTCATCGAACGAGCAAAAGGATAGTATAGGAATAAGGTGGAATCATATTACAGGCTCTGACGCCTGCTGCATGTGGCAGAGGCTACAGTCCATTATGGATTACAAAGAAAGACCCAGCCGTGATCAAAATTAACAGCACTGTGCCATGCATGAGGGGCCCCACCGACCCAGAGGATTGGGTGATCTCGCTGTCCGACGCTGACCTGAGTAAGGTCTTTAATCAGGTCAACACTTGCAATGCGCCAGCCGGACGGTAGTACAGGGTGTGTTCTCAGAGCATTCACAGAACAGCTGGCAGGTATATTCACGTAATTTTCAACCTCTCATTGTTCCATTCTGTAATCCTCACATGTTTTTAGCTGACCATGATCATTCCTGTTCCCAAGAACTCTAAGGCTTCATGCCACAATGACTACCGCCCTGTAGCACTCACATCTGTAATCATGAAGTGCTTTGAAAGTCTGGTTATGGCACACATCAATTCCATCCCATCATCCCAGACACTAGACCCACTCCACTTTGCAAACCGCCCCAACAAATCCACAGATGATGCAATCTCAATTGCACTCCACTCTGCCCTCATCCACCTAGATAAGAGGAATACCTGTGAGAATGCTGTTCATCGACTACAGCTCAGTGTTAAACACCATTGTCCCTTCCAAATCCTCAAAACGTTCTACAGCTGCTCCATTGAGAGCATCTTGACTGGCTGCATCACTGCTTGATATGGCAACAGCACTGCCCTCAATCACATGGCACTACAGAGGGTGGTGTGGACAGCCTACTACATAACTGGGGACGAGCTTCCTGCCATCCAGGACCTCTATATCAGGCGAAAGGAAGGCCTGGAATATCATTAAAGACTCCAGCCACACAAGCCATAGATTGTTCTCTCTGCTTCCGCATGGCAAGTGGTACCGGTGCATCAAGTCTGATACCAACAGGCCCCTAAACAGCTTCTATATGGTTTTGGAACTGACCCTGGGACTGACCTTATATACAGCTTACTTACTTTGTCGTGTTCTTCTTATTTTTATTTCTTGTATGTTTTTGTTCTACCTTATGTGATTTTTAGTACTTCATTGATATTGATTAATGCATTGATGGGTTTCGAGATTGCAACAAAGGCATTTCACTTTACTTGACATTTCACTTTACATGACATTAAGACTTGAAACTTAACCCTTACCCTAACCCTTATCCTAAAACAGTGGTCATCAACCTTTTCTGAGTCAAGATCACTTTCGCAGTCAAAACGCAAGCTGGGATCTACTGCCTTGTTTTTTTTTTAACATGACTTACTTTTTTTTACTTTAAACTTGTTAGGGCTAGGGTCCTTTTTTCTGAATTTCCGCCTGACTGACGTGCCCAAAGTAAACTGTCTGTTACTTAGGCCCAGAAGCCAGCATATGCATATAATTGGTACCATTGGATAGAACACTTTGAAGTTTGTAGATTTTTTTTTTTAAAGGTATGAGACGATAACGCAATAGATATGGTAGGTTGTTTTATTTTGAGAGCCCATGCTCTTACATATCGAAATCCAGCTCCCAGATTGCAATTCCTATGGATTCCACTAGATGTCAACAGTCTTTGTTCAAGGTTTCAGGCTTGTAACTTGAATAACGGGTAAGAAATATTAGTTTTAGTTCAACAACACCAGCTAGGAAATCCGTGTTTGCGCGACCGATGAAGAGGACGCGCACCTGCTAATATTGCTTTCCTGTTGAACATACTTCTTTCCGCATTACATATTATAGTTTAATTACATTTTAGGGTACCTGAGGTGTAAATAGAAATGTATTTTGACTTGTTGAAACAAAGTTTAGGTGTAGATTTTCAGATATAAAGAAGGATTTTATCTAACAAAATGACACTACATGTTATAGCTGGGACCCTTTGGATGACAAATCAGAGGAAGATTTTCAAAAAGTAAGTGAATATTTAATCGCTATTTGTGATTTTATGAAACCTGTGGAAAAACATGTTGATGTAGGTCGCCGTCCTCATACAATCGCATGGCATGCTTTCACTGTAAACCTTCTGTAAATCAGACAGTGCAGTTAGAATAAACCTCTTACGGGATCAAATTCGACAACATCCGGTGAAATCGGAGCGCGCCAAATTCAAAATACAAAATCGTAATATTAAACATTCATGAAAATACAAGTGTCATACATGATTATTTAGCTCAGAAAGTAGGTAATCGAACCACGTTTTCCGATTTACAATAAGCTTTATGGCGAAAGCATAGCATTCGATTATCTGAGGACAGCGCCTCACAACAACATATGTTTTCAAACCAGCACAGGCTTCACAAAATCATAAATAGCAATAAAATAAATCACTTACCTTTGAAGATCTTCCTCTGTTTGCAATCCCAAGGATCCCAGCTACACAATGAATGGTCGTTTTGTTCGATAAAGTCCTTATTTTTATATCCCAAAAAGTATGTTTAGTAGGCGTCATTGAGTTCAGTAATCCACCCGTTCAACATGCAGACAAAGAAGTCCCAAAAGTTACCGGTAAAGTTCGTCCAAACAAGTCAAATGATGTTTCTAATTAATCCTCAGGTAGTCTAATATCTAAATAAATGATCATATTTCATACAGAGAATAGTATGTTCAATAGGGAAGGAAAATAACGAAGAGCGCGCCCTCGTTCACGCGCGCAAAGAGACTACTTTTGCCTTACCTCTCCCCATGGATAAACAACTATTACTCGTTGTTTTTTCAAAAACAAGCCTGAAACCATGCATAAAGACTGTTGACATCTAGTGGAAGCCGTAGGAACTGCAATCACGGAGGCGGAAGTCATAGTTTTCAACAGCTTCACATTTGAAGATCAAAAAAAAAAAATCCAGATGGATTTTCCTCGGATTTTCACCTGCCATACAAGTTCTGTTAAACTCACAGACATTATTTTAACAGTTTTAGCAACTACAGAGTGTTTTTTTTATCAAATTCTACCAATTATATGCATATCCTAGCTTTTGGGCCTGAGTAACAAGCAGTTTACTTTGGTCAGGTCAGACAGGCGGAAATTCAGGATACTGCACCCGACCCTAGAAAGGTTAACAAGAATTTAAGCTTTCAACTGATTTAAGACACATGTATGTACGTAAATGTTTAATATCCATAATTTTATGATCATTTATTTGAATTGCGCACCCTCCAGTTTCACCGGAAGTTGTCCCGCTAGAGGGATGCCTAGCCATAATAAATTCTAACCTAATAAAACCCGTTCTGTATGAATGAGGTTAATGAAGTAGGCCTAATACATTATCAAAGCATATTGGCTATACGCCTGGCCTGGCAATAGCGTTCTTCACAGACCATACTATATTTCACAACTTGAGCTTTGATAACAAAATAGATCAGTTGATTTAGTACTTGCGAGGCACAGCTGAGCATAAACTGAAATAGTTTGCAAAATAAGCTTTTTTATTTTACTGGACTGATGGTCCCTGCATCTGATGGTCATGGTGCTTTCAAGACAACTGGGAAGTAGGAAAAATAGCGAGGTCAAAGCATGAAATCAGTCAAATCATGACATCCGCTGATCCTCTACACAGGGGCCCCTCAGGGGTGCGTGCTCAGTCCCCTCCTCTACTCCCTGTTCACTCATGACTGCACGGCCAGGCACGACTCCTACACCATCGTTAAGTTTGCCGATGACACGACAGTGGTAGGCCTGATAACCGACAACAACGAGCCAGCCTATAGGGAGGAGGTCAGAGACCTGGCCGTGTGGTGCCAGGACAACAACCTCTTCCTCTTTTACACTACTGCTACTCTCTGTTGTTATCATCTATGCATAGTCACTTTAATAACTCTACCTACATGTACATAAACTCAGCAAATAAGGACACGTCCTCTCACTGTCAACTGCGTTTATTTTCAGCAAACTTAACATGTGTAAATTTTTGTATGAACATAACAAGATTCAACAACTGAGACATAAACTGAACAAGTTCCACAGACATGTGACGAACATAAATTGAATAATGTGTCCCTGAACAAAGGAGGGGTCAAAAAAAAAGTACCAGTCAGTATCTGGTGTGGCCACCAGCTGCATTAAGTATTGCAGTGCATCTCCTCCTCATGGACTGCACCAGATTTGTCAGATCTTGCTGTGAGATGTTACCACACTCTTCCACCAAGGCACCTGCAAGTTCCCGGACATTTCTGGGGGAATGGCCCTAGCCCTCACCCTCCGACCCAACAGGTCCCAGACATGCTCAATGGGATTGAGATCAGGGCTCTTCGCTGGCCATGGCAGAACACTGACATTCCTGTCTTGCAGGAAATCACGCACAGAATGAGCAGTATGGCTGGTGGCATTGTCATGCTGGAGGGTCATGTCAGGATGAGCCTGCAGGAAGGGTACCACATGAGGGAGGAGGATTTCTTACTTGTAATGCACAGCGTTGAGATTGCCTGCAATGACAACAAGCTTAGTCCGATGATGCTGTGACACACCGCCCCAGACCATGACAGACCCTCCACCTCCAAATCAATCCAGAGTACAGGCCTCGGTGTAACGCTCATTCCTTTGACGATAAATGCGAATCCGACCATCACCCCTGGTGAGACAAAACCGCGACTCGTCAGTGAAGAGCACTTTTTGCCAGTCCTGTCTGGTCCAGCGACGGTGGGTTTGTGCCCATAGGCGACGTTGTTGCCGGTGATGTCTGGTGAGGACCTGCCCTACAACAAGCCTACAAACCATCAGTCCAGCCTCTCTCAGCCTATTGCAGACAGTCTGAGCACTGATGAAGGGATTGTGCGTTCCTGGTGTAACTCGGGCAGTTGTTGTTGCCATCCTGTACCTGTCCCGCAGGTGTGATGTTCGGATGTACTGATCCTGTGCATGTGCTGTTACATGTGGTCTGCAACTGCGAGGACGATCAGCTGTCCGTCCTCTCTCCCTGTAGTGCTCTCTTAGGCGTCTCACAGTACGGATATTGCAATTTATTGCCCTGGCCACATCTGCAGTCCTCATGCATCCTTGCAGCATGCCTAAGGCACGTTCACGCAGGTGAGCAGGGACCCTGGGCCTCTTTCTGTTTGTGTTTTTCAGAGTCAGTAGAAAGGCCTCTTTTGTGTCCTAAGTTTTCATAACTGTGACCTTAATTGCCTACTGTCTGTAACCTGTTAGTGTCTTAACGACCGTTCCATAGGTGTATGTTCGTTAATTGTTTATGATTCATTGAACAAGCTTGGGAAACAGTGTTTCAACTCTTTACAATGAAGATCTGTGAAGTTATTTGGATTTTTAAGAATTATCTTCGAAAGACAGGGCCCTGAAAAAGGGACGTTTCTTTTTTTGCTGAGTTTATTACCTCGACTAACCGGTGCCTCCGCACATTGACTACGTACCGGTACCCCCCGTATATTGTCTCGCTATTGTTATTTTACTACTGCTCTGTCACGGATCCCTCCGGAAGTTTCATTACGCATTATGTCCGTCCGGCGCCGCCGCCGCAACTTTGGCAGCTGCAACTGGGCCATCCGACGTCGCTACAACGGGTCCGTCCGATGATGCCACTTCAGCAGCCACAACTGGTCCGTCAAACGCCACCACAACCGGTCCGTTCGACACACCTGCTACTGGTCCGTTGAATGGCGCTGCATCTTTGGCAGCGGCAACTGGCCCGTCTGGAGACGCCGCAACTTCGGCAGCTGCATCGGGTCCTGATTGACCCGCACTGCGTTCCTGTGATCGTCCTCGAGGCCGGTGTCGTTGCGCTGAGGGAGGTACTGTCACTGATCCTTCTGGAACTTTCATTATGCACACCTGTCCCTTGTTCCGACTGATTAGTATTTGTATGTATGTGCACTTTGGTTTCCATTGGGCGGTCGATTATTGTTACTATGTCCGTTGTTGCGTGTGAATACCTGTGCTGTGTGTGTTGGACTTTCGTGCCCTTTGGAATTGCGCATATGATTGCGAGTCTTTTCCCGTGTGTTAATAATTGTGCGCGTGTTATTTATTCAAGGTACTCCTCGCTCTTTTGTTTGGGTTTCAACCCTGTGTTTTGTATGGTGTTTGTTTGGTCTTCGTCCCCGTGCCCTTACACGGCACGCCGTCATTTGGTCTTAATAAAAAAAATTATAATATTATGCATTCCTGCGCCTGTCTTCCAATCCTTCATGCCGACATGACATGCTCTTTAATTACTTGTTACTTTTATTTCTTTATTTCTTATTCATATTCATATTTCTTATTCATATTTTTAACTGTTCGTTTGTTCAGAGTTCCCAGTTGTCTTGAACGCACAGAAGTCGGAGATTTCTTAGTTACGAGTTATTAGTTGTTTTGTACACAACATTCGTCTCAGGGGGGGGAGGGAGAAAGCAGCAAAGGGTCCGCCTCTCACGGTCCCTACTCTCTCCTTCTTTTCCTCCTGTGAGACTGACCAGAGAGAGGGGACACCGTCTTCCACCTGGTGGTGAAACTCGAGTCGCACTGCATCTGCCACGTGCACAAATTTATGTTGTTCCTATGACCAGAGAAAGTTAAATATTCTTCGATATTAAAATAGATACGACGAGCTGCTAATAATAATAAAAATGCAGGGATATCAATCCAACTGCAGTGGGAGTGGAAGTAAGTTTTGTAATAGTGTTGAATAAAAACAGTGTTCACAGTGCTGAATAAAAACGAATACATGAACTCATTCATAAAAACAGAAGCTCATTGCTGTTTTCTTTGACAGTCGCTCTCTGGTCATGGTTTTAAAAGTAAAAAGATCTCAAATAGGCTAGTATCAAACTTTGCTGTGTCCAGGGTCGTGATATGAGCTATCCGATTGGTCAGCGCAGTAGGCACACTTGATTTAAACACAGATCTCCCAGTCCGCCAGATAGGCAGAGTTTGTCTTTTCAGACATGAAATGGTTCAAAATGGGAACACTTTGCCTAACCGGTGAGCAGGGCTTCTGAATCAAGTGCAAACAGCGGTAGGGGCACTATCGTTGGCTTTTCTACAGAAATGTGTGGTGATCAAGCATTTCTGTAGAATGCCTCGATGGCGACTATTTGGTGTCCACTGTTCTAAACCTTACCCTAACTATCCAAAGAATGTGTGGCCCTTCAAATCTTAAAGAAAAGGGGAATATAGGGAAAGTAAAGTAGACCTGCTCTGCCAACAGATAGGTCCTCCAAACCCCAATGTGTGAGACAGGTGTGATTTAAAAGAGCACCTATCTATTCCCTTGACACAAACTTCTGCTCCCAGCGGTAGAGAACAAGGCTCCCATGTGAAACAAAGAAATACATCACCCAACAACTGCGCTCAGAGGTTTTTATGTCCCAATAATGACAGAGGCAAAGTCAAGACCAACACCCCATGTAAAAACGTGACCCACCATGATGGAAAGGCAGCAGGTCAACGGTGTACCCTACACTCCCTTTCCGGTGGCGGTGTCTTTACGTTCTTTTGCAAGCTCTGGATCTGATGATGGAGGTGAGTGATGACAAAACATCTCTCTCACACAGACCATTGGTCTCTCGCTGAAATACCTGGTGTCAGATGCTACTAGACCTATAAAATAAAATGACCCCCTTATGCAAGAAAGTCATAGGGAGGCACCAAGGGCAGCGGTCTACTGTAAGTACTGGAAAGTCCAGGCAATCCAGGATCAGAGCCAAGGAAAGGACACTTGCCTGTAAATAGACTAGGACCAGCAATTTCGAAAGCACACAGACCCACAGCAATCCTCTATCCATTATACTGGAACTAATTTATCAACAACATAAATTGCATTGATGATACCATAGTTAGTTAATGGGTCCCTTATTGGAAAACCGATTGACTGTAATCTGCATAGCAACAGAAAAAAAAACAAGCCATTTACTGTAGGTGTAAATACAATAGGAATGTTCCTGATTTATTTATGGACGATAATTAACATAATGACCTGACGAAGATCCGCTTTGGATCGAAACATTGTCAATAAAGCAGTGAATTGTGAGCTTTAACAGTGAGCGGGCCTTCTTGTTCTTTACTGATAATGAACATTGACAGTATAATGAACATGGTCACAGTGCCCACAGAGAAGGAGATTGTACCTTCAATGACCTACATGACCAACAGGGAGAATGGAAAGCGCAGATGTGATTTGAAGCTAAAACTACAGCAGACGTCATTGGACAAAACATTTTGAAATGTGACCTTATTTTGTGCACTGAACAACAATAGGGTTGATGAAAAGGCTGGATAACGACCTCCAACAACCTGAGTATGGGTAAGCATCTCATGATGTCAGTCAGATGTGTAGACCAGAGACAGTGTTGTGGGTTTGTACCTGAGTTGTGAAGACAGATATGAAACGTTGATTTAACAGTCTTCAGCACCAATTGTCAAAATCCCCACACAACACCTCCCATTGTGTGAGGTTATCCCCAGACAAACACAGAGTTCACTGGGTCTCAGTCTACAAAACTGACCACATGCATTCCCTTCAGATCAGTTTTGCTGGTATAACTCCACTCTGGTTGTCCACTCACATTACATAACATCCTGGTTGTACTGTTTGGTTAGTCATCAGATGACTCATTATGAAAAAGCTCTGATTCTCTAGAATCTTAGAGAATTCTAGAGAATCTTAAAGAATTCTAGAAAATCTTTGAAAATTCTAGAGAATTTTTGAGAATTCTAGACTAGAGAATCCTTGAGAATTCAAGAGAATCCTAGAGAATTACAGGTCTTCTGACATATACCAGCTACAGTACATAGACTGGATCAAATTACACAACTGTACACAGACTTAATCAAAAATCAGCAATAACCTTGTGTTTTCAGATAATAACTTGCTCAGGTGGTGTATTACATTTGAACTAATATGGATCCATCCCCTAGCCAACCTCATGTGCCTCTCCATCACTGCCGCAAGGGGACAATGTCCAAAGGTTAAGAATGATTTCCCAGAAGAGACCTTGACTGAGAGTGACCAACGATGATTCATGTTGACTAAGTACAAAGTAATTTGCAGACAGATACCATTGAAGTAAACCTGCAGTAAAAAGTATTACTTCCAACAAAAAAATAATAGGTGAGTTCATATTGAAGTGGTGTTTTGTGTCTGCTACAAGAATTGAAATCAATATCTCTGGTCCCTTGCAATAATACAGCATTAGGGATTTCTTTATGTCCATAATATCAAGAGAAAGAAGATACAGCTAAAAAGAAAATGGTACTTATATCCACTGCTGTGAAGATTGTGCAATATCTCTTGAGGCTCACTTTAATGGAAGTGCAATGTACCATCCATTAGTCAGTTGATACCCTGTGTTTACACATACGCTATTCTGCAGACATGCTAAAATGTTTGTATACGCTCTTGGTGCAAACAACCACTGTCACCTACCCATTCTGGTGCAAAAACACACACACACAGACATGTAAGAAATCTAGGTTACTGCAGACATCTGTGGACTGTAACTACTGCACTCTGCACCTGCCTGTGCCACGACGGCAAACTGGGCTCATGGTGATTCAAACAGCTCTTTCATTTGCAGGGAGAGAGCAGTCAGCCTCACACACACATCCCAGTGTGTGTGTGTGTGTGTGTGTGTGTGTGTGTGTGTGTGTGTGTGTGTGTGTGTGTGTGCGTGCGTGCGTGCGTGCGTGCGTGCGTGCGTGCGTGCGTGCGTGTGTGTGTGGCTTATCTGTGTATACGTGTGTGTGTGTGTGTGTGTGTGTGTGTGTGTGTGTGTGTGTGTGTGTGTGTGTGTGTGTGTGTGTGTGTGTTATTGTGCGTGTGTGTGTGCGTTTGTGTGTGCATGCATGTGTGTGTGTGCACGTGCGTGCGCGCGCGCGCGTGTGTGTGTGTGTGTACTGATCACAGGCATAATCCTGCTAGTTGTTAATAATCCACCCCTACCTGCTGACCTCATACTGTACTGTTCAGATGTACAGTAGGATCTTAATTTGATCACCCTGTTGCAGCAATGCAGGAAATGTAAAACGCATAGTGTCTGTGAGGTTTAAAAAGGTTGCTGAAGTTTATCATTTACACTTTGAAATTTCAGACTTGATTGTACCTTACAAAATATGTATCAACCCCTACAAAAATGTACATTGATTATAATCGACATAGTAATTCACATTTCCTGTTGCTGCAGCATTATTTTCCTGCTGTAGAAAACTGGCTCAAATTAATATCCTACATCTATATCATTATATTGAACATGGCCAGGTCTTGTCTATTAGCCAGCCTGTGTGAATTCACCCACACTAGACAAAGATAATGACACCGTGGGAGAATGGTCTCTGGCTGGGAGAATGTTCTTCAGTGTTCTAATTTCTAATTATATGCCTCAGACTTCATGGAGAGCAAGGTGATTTAATCCAATGTATAATGGAACTTCTGTACTTGATGAATTGCTAGGGACAAGTAAACTAACTGTGGGTACACATACTAATCTGTGATGTGCTATTAGTACGCAGTAGTGATATACCTATATTCAAAGGTAAAACTTTTCCTCCGAGTTTAATCATGGCATAGAAATTGAGACGCAAGTGTTTGGTTTGTATAAATTTACACACAAATAAACTCCTTCTGTCTTCACTGGAACGGAACCAAAACAATACATTTTGCCATGACAATTACTCAATGTAGGCTAAGTATGAACATCATCCAGAATGTATAGAGAGAGGGGGGTATGTGTTGCTAGTCCTGGATAAAAAGTATTTGTCGTCTGGATCTCATCACACCGCCACCGCGCGTCGGTTTATCATCCGGCCAGAGCACCAAGGACAGACAGAGTAGGCAGACTACTTACTTTTTCACCAAATATCGTCACTGTATAGGCCTAAGCTAAATAAATGATGTTGTCCTCTAGAGACGTGTTACGGACCGGCATTTTTGTGTCTTCTTAACTATCGTAATAAAGACAGTTTACTGAGGCCTTGGGCTTGACGACTCAGATGTGAATCGATGGGTGACCAGGATGCAGAGCGCGCGCAGTAGAATATTAATCAGACTTCTAGCAAAGAACGCTGAGTGGGTATCGACAGTGAAAAGGTCTGACTGATCTGAAAAGAGGCTAGCAGGAAAGAGATGACGACAAGACGACACGCATACATATGCCTATATGATTGTTGTCGTTCTTGTGCCTACGAAAGATGGGCATCGGGCATCAGCATTAGCTAAAGAAAGTGGTAAAGGCTATACAAATTTAATTGCGGGCAGGTGATGTTGACGCGCGAAGGCTGACACCCGATATAGGCTACTCCCCTAAATACCATGTTCAGCGTCTACCCTAAATCAGTGCCACCACCACTGATTGTACCAATGTATGCAGCAAACACTATTGTCCAAATCTATCTATTCAATTACGTCAACTTCTTAGCACTTGAATCATCAACACATATTGTCTCAGAAGCTTAAACCAAATAAAATGCCTTCTTCGCAGCATGTTTCCAGCCATAATACATGCTTGGAATCAAACAGACCTAAACCCTCTCATCTTTGCTATATTCTACTAGTATTATAAGAAACCCTGAATATATCAATAGATCTTAGATAATCGATTCAATATGTTGCAAATTAATGATGCATCTGCATCGATGTGCTTGTGTTTGGTGCCATACGCGCAACAGTTAAATCACAGCCCACCAAAGCCTATAGTCTATTGGCTTTAGGGAAGGCTTATCTACCAGTTAAGGCAACGGTACCAGTATATACAAAAGGACGGTATGGGGTAAAGACATCGTTTTGCTTGGAGTTATTGGAAGAGGAATAGTATTTTAGATGAATAGGTGCCCATATCCATCCCTATATGTCCCCCATATATTCTCTCCTTCAAACACAAGGTAATCAGAAAGATGAGGAACATGTCTGTAGTTGTCTCTGTAGTCTCATTATATAGCCTACATTGTAACGTGCCTTACACTAATGTATAAACCGAGGAGCTTGCACCTCTCATTTGCCATTTACATTTTCTGAAACAAATGTGGTTCATTTCTAATAATTTACAGAAATCATATTTCAAATAAAATAGGTGGATAATGACGAGTATGAAAATGGGTCTGGTAAAATAAAAATAAAAAATGCAGATAGGGGTGCGTAATCTCCCCTAAACAACCCACCGGTTATTAGGCATAAGCAACTCACGTATCCGCTTGAGCATACTGCAAGAATATTTATTGAGCTCTCGCTCAACGCCTGCATTGAACCGGCAGCCTGGCAAGTAAATGCGTCCCCTCAGCTCTAGCCTTTTTTAATGCCTTTTTACTGCACAGCCGGATCTTCCCATACAAAAAGACACTATCCTCCTCCAAAAACACAAGTAGTAAGACATGCATTACTACATAGGACATCAAAGGATTTTCCTTACCTCGCACACACGTGACCATCATAAAAAATACGAGATTCCAAAATATAACTCCAGTTTTAATCCTCATTTTTTTAGCTTGTAAAAAGTCCACTGGACCGCATCTAATACATCCTCTCTTGAAAAGCTTTAGGAAGTCCGTCGACCTAATTCGATACCCCTCTATGTCATCTGTTTTCATGTTCCCAATCATGAAGCTAGTTATTCTCTTCTCAATCTCCTCCGTTCCTCAGCCGGTAGCGGTGTGTCTTCGGTTGTGGCTGGCGCGCGGTCACAGCTCGAAGTGAACGGCGATGCTGGGATACCACAGCAACCTTGACGAGGACTCAACCATCTCACCAATAGGGGCAAAACTCTCAGCTCGATTCCTCGCGAGTTGGTACGTTGTTTAAAACGAAGTGTATTTATTTTTATTTTCTATAGTCAGTGTTTTCTGTGGAAATATCTCACCACATGAGCAGAGATGGTAGGTAACATAGCCATCAAATAAGAACAAAACTGAACCACACGAGTCAAGTGCATTCCCACGAAAATAAATAAATATAGAAAATATTCTCAGTGCCGAAGATATGGTAGGCTAATCTTGGGCCAATAAAAAAGAAAACAAGTATTTTCTTAAAGAAAATCATAAATTGCATGTAGAGTTTTTGTTTTTGCTATCTACACTTCCTGACTGACAACACTATAATTCAGAAAATGTCACGAAACATTAATAGTAGGCCTTAGTGTGTTCCGTTTGTTGGAGATGACGATTCAAGAAACAACGCCATCCTTTCCATTGAAATAGAATAGTGGCATGAAAGTTAAATTGCAGTGGATGAATTGGTGCAGACTATGTTTAATCTAACCAATTGCAGTTATTTAATCGTAATTTCGTGTAATTACACTGACATACGTCATCCTCTAAAACACTGGTGACACCTTGCTTCCGAATTAAACCCTCTGCATATTCTACCGCATTTGAATCAGAAGATACATTGCATCTGCCCGGATTTAACTTCCTCTTTCAATTTTCAAGTTTAGTCATTTCCAGGATTAAGGAGCAGTGTAGAAGGACGCTCCTGCCATCTACAGGCTATGAGCCCCGTCAAATTCTCTCCCCATTGACCAGACTGAATTTCTCTCTCTCTCTCTCTTTCACTCTCCCTCCCACCCTGCCATCTACAGGCTATGAGCCCCGTCAAATGATCTCCTCAATGACCAGACTGACTCTTTCTTGCTCCAACCCCACCCCTCTCTCCCACACCCCACACACACGCCCTACATATTTGGCAAATTCGACCATTTTAATATTTGTCCTATTTAGCCTAGGCTACTTTGTGATCTCACATTCACTTTACCATCTACTGTCGTCCCTGTTTTTTTCCCTCAATTTTACACATGACTTAAAACAAAAACACATTTTTAGTTGTTAATTCGGTAGTATATTTTGCCAGCACTGCGCACCATAGGCTACGTGTGTGGTTTTTTAAATCATACTGCATAATTAGGAAGGGCTCGTGAAGGCGCGAGTGTGTTGGAACTCTCCAAGGTGCTGAAGTATGTCCGATGCGCCCAGGCTGCATATTGCATTATCCAAATCAATGTCGGTGTGCTTGTTCATGTTCATGTTCTGCATGAGATGATAGGGAGAGATGCACCCAATGCAAAATATTTGACGATTCCCGACAAGGAAACTACAATAAATGGGCATTTCGAGCATTTTGTTTCAAGAGGAGAGAGGGAAATCGTCCACTCCTAGCACAAAACGTCTTCCCGTCTCGAAGATCGACTTTGACTTCGCACTTGCATTTTAATGAACCCAAAGCCACATAGCCCACATTTAGGAGCGCCCCAGCAGCCTGTTTCTGCAGACACGGTTTGCCTCTTCGCACAGACGTGGGCTGCTTGCACTGAGCTGCATGTTCAGTCTAATATAATGCTTGCCAACAAAATGTCATAATGAACATTTCCAAGACGGCTGATACAAGCGACTAGATTCATCTGCACGCGATGGATTCGATTCGTAATAGATTCTCATTGATCAAACTGACGTCGTGTGCACGTCGTCACACGCACTCTCCCACCGCACAGTCCCATCACTCTTCACTCTGTCCTACATTCTGTCCCGTTTTTGTTTTAATTTGCAACAAATCTGTTCGGGTCAAGATAATTACATGTGGTTGGTGCTTCTTTATGTGCCTGTGCTTCTGTGCACATTTGAAGACAATGATTTAAAAAGTTGGACATTTGACCTTTGATGATTGCATAGCCTAATTAAACACAATTACAGGTCATTTAAATAATTTGGTTTCATTCTCCAAACCATAAATTCCATACATTTCCAACCACCTGTTCCCCAAAACCATTTCTTTCCTTTGGACTTTTCACTGTTGTGACAGAGATAGTTAGTTTGTGTCGCCTCTGGGCAAGGGTTTAGTTCACACGATACAATACATGCTCTTTGGAATAGGTCTATACTTGCTGCTGGAAAACTCTCTTCCCTCGTTGCTTCCCTTTCTCTCTCTCTCCCTCCCGCTCCCCCTCCCTCCAAGTCCAAACCAACAGATTCAAATTCCTCATCAGCCCCTATCCACAGATTAATGCTGTGGTCCCACGCCCCTTCGAACAATGTAAAGGGAAACAAATCAAATCCAGCCATGATCATATGATCTTTCAGCATGGCGACTCGGCTCCGTCACCGAGCAGAACAGAGCCAGTGTTGAGCTGAGGCAGGGGGGAAATCAGCCGAGGATGAATTACGACTACACCTCATCAAACTCACATTCATCTCCTCACTGAGGGTTGGGTACAGTAGATAGCTGCGACCTCCGTACCCCTCCACGTCCCTACTGAATCTCAAAGGACTATACTTTATTTCCAACCATAGATGTATGGTTCCTACCTGCACTGTTTGTAGAAAAAATAAATAGCAATCTGAGACTATTACTGAATTGACCATTCAGAAGCTCTTCCCTGTTGTTTTCTGAGTGAGGGAGATAACAGGAGGGATACATTCATGATAAAGGCTCCCCTCAGTCAGAAAGTGTGCCCTTGTAGCTTTTGTGTTTCAAGACAAGACGCCATATTGTTGGCCCATATGTCAATGGTGGGTAGGACAATTCGAAGCTGACATGGAACATCTGATTCAGCGACCACAATGATGTCACAGGACTCCTCATTCACCAAGTATTGTAACTTCAAATAAATCCCCAGCATCATCGTTAATAGGTTCGTAAGCATCGAGTTGTTAATAACATGTTGCAGTTGAAACAACAACAAAGTGGACACCCTGCCAGTTGTCATGCTAAACAGCTGAGAAATGGGGTTAAAAAAAATGCACCACTCTTAAATTCATAGACAGAGCTATTGATGCAAGTACTGACCATGCAGGAGATCAAAAGTACAGATATATAATCTTAATTTGAGCCAGTTTGCTACAGCAGAAAAAGAATCCTGCAGCAACAGGAAGTGTGAATTATTAAGTGGATTCTAAGTAATGGAAAAAAAATTGTGGAGTTGATACAATTTTTGTTAGAGCAAATCAAGTCACATTTTAAAGTGGAAAAGCCTTTTTAACCCTTCAATATGCTACAAGTTTACATTTCTTGCTGTGCAGGAAAATTCCCAGCAAATAAGAGTGATCAAATTGAGATCCTACATCTCTATAGTTCTAACCTAAAGTAGCAGGCATAAAATAAAACACCTGAGCGGAGTTACCACACCCGGTTAACAACGGCAAAAGAAGATAGTTTTAATTAGCTGTAGGCTTATCCCTGAAAACTGGATACTGTACATCCAGTGGTTGGCATATACAGTGCATTCGGTAAGTATTCAGACCCCTTGGTCTTTTCCACATTTTGTTACATTACAGCCTTATTCTAAAATTGATTAAATATCTTTTCCCCCTCATCAATCTACACACAATACCCCATAATAACAAAGGAAAAACAGTTTTTTTTAATACATTTTTTTAGTTGACAAAATATCACATTTACATAAGTATTCAGATCCTTTATTCAGTACTTTGTTGAAGCACCTTTGGCAGGGATTACAGCCTTGATTCTTCTTGGGTTTGAAGCTACAAGCTTGGCACACCTGTATTTTTTGGATTTTCTCCCATTCTTCTTTGCATATTCTCTCAAGCTCTGTCAGCTTGGATGGGGAGCATCACTGCACAGCTATTTTCAGGTCTCTCCAGAGATGTTAGACTGGGTTCAAGTCCGGGTGCTGGCTGGGCCACTCAAGGACCTTCAGAGACTTGTCCCGAAGCCACTCCTGCGTTGTCTTGGCCCCAGTCTGAGGCCCTGAGCACTCTGGAGCAGATTTTCATCAAGAATCTCACTGTACTTTGCTCCGTTCATCTTTCCCTCAATCCTGACTAGTTTCCCAGTCCCTGCCGCTGAAAAACATTCCCACAGCATGATGCTGCCACCACCATGCTTCACTGTAGGGTTGGTATTGGGTTTCCTCCAGATGTGACGCTTGGCATTCAGGCCCAAGAGTTCAATCTCGTTTTCATCAGACCAGAGCCCTTTGTTTCTCATGGTCTAAGAGTCCTTTAGGTGCCTTTTGGCAACTCCAAGCGGGCTGTCATGTGCCTTTTACTGAGGAGTGGCTTCCGTCTGGCCACTCTACCATAAAGGCCTGCTTGGTGGAGTGCAGCAGAGATGGTTGTCCTTCTGGAAGGTTCTCCCATCTCCACAGAGGAACTCTGGAGCTCTGTCAGAGTGACCATTGGATTCTTGGCCACCTCTCTGACCAAGGCCCTTCTCCCCTGATTGCTCAGTTTGGCCGGGAGGCCAGCTCTAGAAAGAGTCTTGGTGGTTCCAAACTGCTTCCATTTAGGAATGATGGAGGCCACTGTATTCTTGGGGACCTTCAGTGCTGCAGACATTTTCTGGTATCCTTCCTCAGATCTGTGCCTCGACACAATCCTGTCTCGCAGCTCTACGGACAATTCCTTTGACCTCATGGCTTGGTTTTTGCTCTGACATGCACTGTCAACTGTGGGACTTTATATAGACAGGTGTGTGCCTTTCCAAATCATGTCCAATTAATTTAATTTACCACTAGTGGACTCCAATCAGGTTGTAGAAACATCTCAAGGATGATCAATGGAAACAGGATCTCGAGTCTCATAGCAAATGGTCTGAATACTTACAGTATGTAAATAAGGTATTTCTGTTTTCAGGTTTAATGCATTTGCAAACATTTCCAAAAACCTTTGTCACTTTGTCATTGTGGGGTATTGTTTGTAGATTGACGAGGAAAAAATATAATTTAAGCTATTTTAGAATAAGGCTGTAATGTAACAAAATGTGTAAAAAGGGAAGGGGTTTGAATACTTTCCGAATGCAATGTATATAGCAGTGGTCACAAACCTTTTCTGAGTCAAGATCATTTTTGCAGTCAAAAAGAAAGCAGAGATCTACCACTCAGAATCTAAAAAAAAACATGACTTAAAATAATGTACATTCATCTAATAAAAACAGTTCTGTAGGAATGAGGTTTGTGCAGCAGACCTAATATATTTTCACAGCATATTAGCTATATTGTTCTTCTTAGAAAATATTATATTTCATAACTCAAGCTTTGATAATAGATCAGTTATACTCAGCACTTGTGAGGCACAGCTGAGTATAACAAATCATTGACACATTCAGTCAGTCAACAGCGCATTCGTCAAAGAGGTACTCTAGAAAATGCCACAACACTGCTCACTTACGCCTTGTGCACACCGGTTGTGTCAAACTGAATGTGTTCTGGCAGAAGTCCATTCATTTCATTGGTAGGAAATCCGCACCGCTGCGATTTATCAGATGGACTAAGTTGGGTGTGTGCACTGCGTGACACTACGCGCAGTGTGACACATGCGTTGGATTTTTTCAATTTGTACATTGCTTTGCCGTGTACCAGGTGGTTTCCGGTAAAGTTTCTAATGTGTAGCGTGATTCTTTTTTATTGGGATGGTGCGCATGTATTCTGGAGACTACATAAGAAGTACTCTATGGCAATAACCTGTGTGCGTGCAGCGTTAGTGCAGGGCACTTTTGAAATTTTTGGGAACTATCTGTTGTTCCATGCAGTTAATTATCCAATCTGTTATCCAATATGTTTTTATGGGCTAATATGTCATCCAATATTTTTTTATATATATTCAAGGGGCCTTGAAATTCAAAATCAAATAGCTAAATAATCCTTTTGTCACGTTCCTGACCTGTTTTCTGTTGTTTTGTATGTGTGTGATGGTCAGGGCGTGAGTTTTGGGTGGGCATTCTATGTTGTGTGTTTCTATGTTGGTTTAGGGTTGCCTGGTATGGCTCTTAATTAGAGGCAGGTGTTTTGCGTTCCTCTAATTAAGAGTCATATTTAGGTAGGTTGTTTCACTGTGTTCGTTGTGGGTGGTTGTTACCTGTCTCTGTGTTTGTGTTCTGCACCAGATAGGTCTGTATCGGTTTTGCACGTTTGTTATTTTGTAAGTTGTTTGTAGTGTTCACTTGTTCTTATAATTAAACATGTTGAGCACTGGCTACGCTGCATTTTGGTCCTCTCCTTCACCCCAGGAAGAAACCCTTTACACCTTTGTATGACCTTAAAAACAATTCCATATAGTGTCACACCCTGTTTCACCTGTCGTTGTGATTGTCTCCACCCTCCTCCAGGTGTCGCTTATCTTCCCCATTATCCCCTGTGTATTTATACCTGTGTTCTCTGTTTGTCTGTTGCCAGGTCGTTTTGTTTTGTCAAGCCTACCAGCAGTTTTCCCTCTGCTCCTGTCTCTCGATTGTTCCTGTTTCCTAGTTTTCCTGGTGTTGACCATTCTGCCTGCCCTGACCCTGAGCCTGCCTGCCGTCCTGTACCTTTGCCCAACCTTTTTGAATTACTGACCTTTGCCTGCCCTGACCCTGCCTGCTGTCCTCTACCTTTGCCCCACCTATCTGGATTACAGACCTCTGCCTGCCCTTGACCTGCCTTTTGCCTGCCCCTGTTCGATTAATAAACTGTTGTTACTTCGATGTTGTCTGCATCTGGGTCTTACCTGAAACGTGATATATAGCTTTTCTAATATATCCTTGAACTATTGGAAATCACTTGGTCTCCTGCATACCTATCACTGCCCTTGGCCGTGAGACCCTGTAGGCCTACCCTCAGACAACCTCATTGTCTGTCTTTCTCTCTCCCCTCTCTTTCTCTCTCTCTTTTCTGTCACACAATTTTATATCCAATACATTATACTACTATGCATAAGAAATCTAAACAATCCACTTGATTCACATGTAGAACATGTGTTATCTGCAATAGACTATGTCACATATCCTCAACATTATCTACCCTTCTCCCTATGCATGCTTCTTTACATTCACACCCAGTCTCAGTCAGATATTAGCAAAAGCCATGAAGGAAGTCGCTTATTTGCACGATCCGTCCAGGCATGAGTAGGAGGCTAGCCGTGGCTAGCCTGAGAAGCATCAGTGCAGAAGGCACACTCTCAGTGCAGTAGGCCACAGATTGCAAAGCCTGCCTGGTAGGTGGAGTTTTTCTTTTCAGTCATGAAATGGTTCAAAATGGGAACACTTTGCCTACCCGGTGGTGCGCAGGGCTTCAGAATGAAGTGCACCAACCGCAAACAGCGCAACAAGAATTTTAAAAGAGGAGCGCAAGCCTTTATCGTTGGCTTTTCCACAGAAATGTTTGGTGATCGACTAGGAATGTCTTGAAGATCGTGATCGACAGGTTGGTGACCACTGATATACAGTATATTGTTCTAGGTTAAACTATGTTTTGAGGGTTATACAGTCTTGGTTAAGAATTGCATTGTTTACAAACAATGGAGTAAAACATGCTTATATTTTGGGTTCTGATGGGGTACAATGTTGATCTAAGCTCATAAGACATTTATAAGTTATATTCTTCAAGAATCAATGGGTATGCCATTAATTGAAAAGTTCAATTGCTGAATCAATTGCAGATAGCCCTTTAATAATAACCTGTTATGGATCCTCAAAGTGTGTCAAAGTGAAAGAGATCTCACCTGTCTGTTTTAGAGAAAGGCTGGTTGAAGAGGAGATGCTTAAGGCTATTCTGACTGGCCATGGAGATCAGGGTGCTTAGGATTCGGACTAAAACTCTCTGACCTCATTTATACACTTCATTAACCCAAGAGCACAGTGAGCTGAGCTCTAGTGAGTTGTGAGCATCCGCCATGCTGAAACATATTTATCACATGTCATCGGTGACGCCGGCTAGCCTCTTACTCCTGCCTGGAAGGACTGTGCAAATAAGCGACTTCCTTTATGGATTTTGCTAATATCTGACTGAGACTGGGTGTGAATGTAAAGAAGCATGCAGAGGGAGAAGGGTAGATAATGTTGAGGATATGTGACATAGTCTATTGCAGATATCACATGTTCTACATGTGAATCAAGTGGATTGTTTAGATTTCTTATGCATAGTAGTATAATGTATTGGATATAAAATTGTGTGACAGAAAAGAGAGAGAGAAAGAGAGGGGAGAGAGAAAGACAGACAATGAGGTTGTCTGAGGGTAGGCCTACAGGGTCTCACGGCCAAGGGCAGTGATAGGTATGCAGGAGACCAGGTGATTTCCAATAGGTCAAGGATATATTAGTTAAGCTATATGGAATTGTTTTAAGAAGGTCATGCCAAGGATTATTTAGCTATTTGATTTTGAATTTTAAGACCACTGGAATATATATATATTTTAAATTTAATGAAAAAACTGTTTGGCCTTACTGCTGTTAGCCAATAAAAACACATTGACTAACATATTCACTACAAGGAACAACAGATAGTCCCCCAAAAATATCAAAAGTGTCCTGCACTAACTCTGCACGCAAACAGGTTATTGCCATAAAGTACATTTTACTTAGTCTTCACAATGCATGCGCTACACATCCCAATAAAAAATAATCACGCTACACATTAGCAACTTTTCCGGTGGTCTACTACTGGTACCGTACGGCAAAGCAACACACAAACTGAAAAAAATACAAAACATGTGACACACTGTCCGTAGTTAAACACAGTGCACACACCCAACCTAGTCCATCTGATACATCGCAGCGGTGCGGATTGCCTACCAATGAAATGAATGGACTTCTGCCAGAACGCATTCAGTTTGGCACAACCGGTGTGCACAAGGCATAAATGAGCAGTGTCGTGGCATTTTCTAGAGTATCTCTTTGACGAATGCGCTGTTGACTGACCGAATGTGTCAAGGATTTTGCAGCAGGCACAACAATATAGTATTTCATCACCTCCCTGTTGCAAGGGCTTTAGATATCCCACTGTTAAACAAAACCCCCAAGCTTCAAGCTTTTTTTGTATAAGCCGTTTTTAGTGAATGACATTGATGTTTTATTTTATTTTATTATGTTGTCTAAGTGGTAGCCTCGTAGATCATATTGTTCTATGTTTGACGCTGGCATTAAACAGGGATATAGACAGGATAATAAACGTGTGCACAACTTCCATACAAAGTAAAGTTAGAAAATCCTGCAAATGGATGATATGTTTGGAGAAACCCAAAGGCTACAGTGATTATGATGAGTGATGATTATGAAGAGGAGGAAGATGGAAAGGCTATTTGAGAGCCTCTCTCTTTTTAGTCTCTTTTTCCAAATCGAATGGGAAGACAGGTGAGTGGGTTCCCATCAGATTGCCCATGGCCACTTTTGTGAGAAAGGGGCTTAAATCATTATAGGTTTGTAATCTATCATTTATGTAAAAAATATATATTTTTTAATGAAATCAGACCCTTTTGCCCATGCACTAGAACGCAACTCCATGGCTTAGTAGAAGGAGGGGAGCAATTTTATAAGGTCTAAATATACCACAGTAATGGTGAGCCAGCCAGATTAATGGAATAATTATTATTATTATTATATATTTTTTTAAATCAACTTTATTTAACCAGGTAGGCTAGTTGAGAACAAGTTCTCATTTGCAACTGTTATATTTATAACATGTGAAGAAATACCTCTAGTCCTCTAACCTACAAGGACCAACACCAACTCCCCTCTCTGACTGAGGTCCATACATGTTAAAGTTAAATACAGGTAAAAACATTTTATTTTATTTATAATGTTAGAGTTCCATTAGGCATGAATAGTTGTGTTCCTCCAATGGAATTCAGTTTTTTAAAACTACATAATTCAAACACGCCCTGACCATAGTGTAGTAGGTCAGGGCGTGACTAGGGGGTATTCTAGTTTATAATTTCTATGTTGTGTTCTAGTTCATATTTTCTATGTTGGTGTTTTTGCATGATTCCCAATTAGAGGCAGCTGGTAATCGTCTCTAATTGGGGATCATATTTAAGTAGCTATTTTTCCCACCTGTGTTTGTGGGATATTGTTTTGTGTTTGTGCATGTGCACCACGTAGTCACGTTTAGTTGTTCGTTTATTGATTTATTGTTTTTTCTTTAAGTTTCACTTTGCAATAAATATGTGGAACTCAAAATCCGCTGCGCCTTGGTCCCGTTCTTACGACAACCGTGACAGAACATCCCACCAACAAAGGACCAAGCAGCGTGAAAATGAGGTAAGGAATTTTTGGACTTGGGAGGACATGAGAGGACACGAGACCCTTCCTTGGCGGGACTCGCCAAGGAGCATGGAAGGACAGCGACGACACCGGGGAGCACGGCCACAGAAACCCCAAGATTTTTTTTTTTTTTGGGGGGGGGCACATGGAGCTGGCGGTCGAGCAGCGGAGAGTGCCAGAGCCTGTTTGGGAGTCGGATAAGGAATTTGACGAAAGATTCCGGAGAGAGCGATGAGCGATGGTAGCGATGAGAATGCTGCCGTACAGGCGTGCTGAAGAGCGTGACACCAGTCCGGTGTCATCTGCACCGGTTTCACGCATCTGGCCTCCAGTGCGCCTTCCCAGTCCGGTACATCCTGTGTCAGCTTCCCGCACTCGCCCTGAAGTGCGTGTCACCAGTCCGGTGCCACCTGTGCGGATCCACGCATCAGGCCTCCAGTGCGCCTCCGCAGTCCGGTACGTCCTGTGCCCGCTTCCCGCACTCTCCCTGAAGTGCGTGTCACCAGTCCGGTACCACCTCTGCCGGCTCCACGCACTAGGCCTCCAGTGCGCCTCCCCAGTCCGGTATGTCCTGTGCCCGCTCCCGCACTCTCCCTGAAGTGCGTGTCACCAGTCCGGTGCGTGTCAACATCCGCTGCGCCTTGGTCCCGTTCTTATGACAACCGTGACATAGAGACATGTCTTTTTGATGGAAGATCATTTAATCTCAATCATAGACATTTGATAAACTGGCCGGTGAGTGTATATAGTTAATTAGGTACACCCATCTAGTACCGGGTCAGACCCCTTTGCCTCGGGGAATTCTACAAAGTGTCGGAAACGTTCCACAGGGATGTTGATCCATGCTGACGCAATGGCGTCACGGAGTTGCTGCAGATTGGACGGCGGTACATTCATCCTGTGAACAGCCCGTTCCATCTCATCCCAAAGATGCTCTATTAGGTGGAGGTCTGGGGACTGCGCAGGCCGCTCAAGTAAACTGAACTAGCTGTCATGTTCCAGGCAATGTTTTTCCTCTCCTCAACTGTCCAGTGTTGGTGATCACGTGCCTACTGGAGCCGCTTCTTCTTGTTTTTAGCTGATAGGAGTGGTCGTCTGCTGCAATAGTTCATCCGTGACAAGAATGGACAAGTTGTGCATTCCGAAATGCTGTTCTGTATACCTTTGTTCTACTGCGCCACTATTTGTCTGCTTGTGGCCCGCCTGTTAGCTTGCATGATTCTTTCCATCTCCTTTGACCTCTCTCATCAACAAGCTGTTTTCGCCCACAGGACTGCCACTGACTGTTTTTTGATTGTCGCACCATTCTCTGTAAACTCTAGACACTTTCGTGTGTGAAAAGCCCAGGAGGATGGCCGTTTCTGAGATACTGGATCCGGCGCGCCTGGCACAGACGATCATACCACGCTCAAAGTGGTATGATTGTTTTCGTGGTATGATTGCTTAGGCCACTCATTCTGTCTGTAGGAGCAATCCATTTTCGTGAACGGGGTGGTGTACCTAATAAACTGTCCATTGAGTGTATGTTGCCCAGATGGGGTACTGTTTTTGACTATGAATCCATTATTATATCACTCTATTTGAACTTGACAGAGTATTCAACTGAAACATGAAAAACAACAGATAAGGAAGGGTTTGGTTGAGCTTATTTGTGTTGGTGGGGATCAAACAAATTAGTGCTACTGCTATCTGTTGCCAATAATACCAGGTTTTGTGAAGCATTTACATTTTAGTTTTGTAGGATAGACAGGGTAGTATTCAGCATAGTAGGATCATGAACAGTAGCATGAGAATGTTAACCAAGACAACTTAACATGAATAGATCAAGCTCAAGTAGTACTTTCTACCTTTTCAAAACGTTTTCCTCCGTTTCTTTCCTACTAATGAACATAGCTCAGAGGGGGTAAACTACACAGTAGGATCAGTGAATTAGCCAGCTAACATTAGTGGTCCCTAGGATTTTTTTTTTTTGGGGGGGGGTACTGGGCGTGGCCAATGGCACGGTTTCCAACTGGACATTTTTGACCTTCCTCTTGGCCCGAGAGACAAAATGTTACTGAGCTAATTATTTCCTGCAATTTTACACTTTTTGCCATGGACGGAAAGACATTTTTACAGTTTTAAAGCTAGTTTCCTGCAATTCTGCACATTTTGCCGTGGCTTATGCCGTGTTCTGCTATCTGAGTGACTCAAACATTCTGGGAATTTTCGATTCTCCCTGACTGTGTAGTTTTTATTTTGGTACTTGTTAGTTCTCAAAGATCTTATTAAAAAATATATAGCTTCATAATTTTTTTGACATACTTTATAGCTGGTTTTAGTTGTTTAAGTTTACACTGAAAATGTTTTCCCTACAGAAAATTATATCTTTTTTTATCATATCTTGGAGTGGCAGCAACGATTTAGTAGAGGCGGCCCACCGCTGCTAAATTAATATAGTGGAAACACTGAACTTGCCTAAATATTCTAATATAACTTTGTATTTAAAAAAAAAGATAAGCTTCAAATGGGCACGGTCTAATTGAAAACGGATATCTAAGTTTAGCTTTTTTAATGAACCAGAAAATCAACAGTTATTTCTGGTTGCTTATCAAAATTAGCTGGTTTTAATTATTGATGCTGTTTTGTAGAATTCAGCTCTGAACACTCCTTCTGTTTACACTGTGTTTGTCATCCTCTGTGGTATAATGTTGAGTGGACACATTAGCCAGTAGCCACAACACATGTCCCTAAGCCTGCAGTGGTTGGGAATTAGACACGTTTAACACTAAAGGATGCAGCTTGGTGATGGTGCAGTAACCCCCCATCATCCCCCTACTGTTGACTGACTGATGTGTCTAAACTCACTCTCGCCGACAGCTATGCAAATGACAAATCAGATTAGTGAAATATTACACTGTATAGTGTTGACCGTATATTTGTTCGCGCTCTAACTCCGGATGGAGGATGGCAATGAGAAAAGAAGACAGAGGGAAATGTATCATGAATCTATTGGAATCCAACTGGGGGAATTCATATGCCCATGAAAATGTGTAACACCTTGGTACAAATGTAATTCTGTATCAATGATTGAATATGGGGAGAACTCTGAAATTATGTTGATAAGGATAGACTTTTATACATTGCAATACTGTATTTTGACAACAACCAAAAATTCAGGCTCTGATAATAATATGTATTTAACAAATCTAGGTTTGTTGTACAATCGGTCATATTTGTAGAACATTTACAGTGCCTTCAGAAAGTATTCACACCCCTTGACTTTTTCCACATTTTGTTGTGTTACTGCCTGAATTTAAAATAAATTAAATTGCAATTTTGTGTCAATGGCCTACACCTAATACCCCATAATGTCAAAGTGGAATCATGTTTTTAGAATGTTAACAAATTCATAAAAAATATAAAAGCTGAAATGTTTTGAGTCAATATGTATTCAACCCCTTTGTTATGGCAAGCCTAAATAAGTTCAGGTGTAAAAATGTGCTTAACAAGTCACATAATAAGTTGCATGGACTCACTTTGTGTGCATTAATAGTGTTTAACATGATTTTTGAATGACTACCTCATCTCTGTACCCCACACATTCAGTTACCTGTTAGGTCCCTCAGTTGAGCATTGAATTTTAAACACAGATTTAACCACAAAGACCAGGGAGGTTTTCCAATGCTTTGCAAAGAAGGGCACCTGTTGGTAGATGGGTAAAAAAAATCCCTTTGAGCATGGTGAAGTTATTAATTACGCTTTAGGGTGGTGTATCAATACATCCAGTCATTACAAAGATACAGGCGTCCTTCCTAACTCAGTTGCCAGAGAGGAAGGAAACCACTGAGGGATTTCACCATGAGGCCAATGGTGACTTTAAAACAGTTACAAATCAAATCAAATCAAGTTTATTTTATATAGCCCTCCGTACATCAGCTAATATCTCGAAGTGCTGTACAGAAACCCAGCCTAAAACCCCAAACAGCAAGCAATGCAGGTGTAGAAGCACGGTGGCTAGGAAAAACTCCCTAGAAAGGCCAAAACCTAGGAAGAAACCTAGAGAGGAACCAGGCTATGAGGGGTGGCCAGTCCTCTTCTGGCTGTGCCGGGTGGAGATTATAACAGAACATGGCCAAGATGTTCAAATGTTCATAAATGACCAGCATGGTCAAATAATAATAATCACAGTAGTTATCGAGGGTGTAGCAAGTCAGCACCTCAGGAGTAAATGTCAGTTGGCTTTTCATAGCCGATCATTAAGAGTATCTCTACCGCTCCTGCGGTCTCTAGAGAGTTGAAAACAGCAGGTCTGGGACAGGTAGCACATCCGGTGGACAGGTCAGGGTTCCATAGCCGCAGGCAGAACAGTTGAAACTGGAACAGCAGCAAGGCCAGGTGGACTGGGGACAGCAAGGAGTCATCATGCCCGGTAGTCCTGACACATGGTCCTAGGGCTCAGGTCCTCCGAGAGAGAGAAAGAAAGAGAGAAGGAGAGAATTAGAGAGAGCATACTTAAATTCACACAGGACACCAGATAAGACAGGAGAAGTACTCCAGATATAACCAACTGACCCTAGCCCCCCAACACATTAACTACTGCAGCATAAATACTGGAGGCTGAGACAGGAGGGGTCAGGAGACACTGTGGCCCCATCCGATGATACCCCCGGACAGGGCCAAACAGGAAGGATATAACCCCACCCACTTTGCCAAAGCACAGCCCCCGCACCACTAGAGGGATATCTTCAACCACCAACTTACAATCCTAAGACAAGGCCGAGTATAGCCCACAAAGATCTCCACCACAGCACAAACCAAGGGGGTGCGCCAACCCAGACAGGAAGATCACGTCAGTAACTCAACCCACTCAAGTGACGCACCCCTCCTAGGGACGGCATGAAAGAGCACCAGTAAGCCAGTGACTCAGCCCCTGTAATAGGATTAGAGGCAGAGAATCCCAGTGGAGAGAGGGAAACCGGCCAGGCAGAGACAGCAAGGGCGGTTCGTTGCAACTCCAGTGCATAGTTTAATAGCAGTGATAGGAGGAAACTCAGGATGGATCAACAACATTGTAGTTACTCCACAAAACTAACCTAATTGACAGAGTGAAAAGAAGGAAGCCTGTACAGAATAAAACATATTCCAAAACAAGCCTGTTTGCAACAAGGCACTAAAGTAATCCTGCAAAAAATGTGGCAAAGCAATTCACTTTTTGTCCTGAATAGAATGTGTTATTTTTGGGGCAAATCTAATACAACACATTACCTAGTATCACTCTTCATATTTTCAAGTATAGTGGTGGCTGCATCATGTTATGGGTATGCTTGTAATCGTTAAGGACTGGGGAGTTTTTCAGGATAAAAAAAGAAACGGAATGGAGCTAAGCACAGGCAAAATCATAAAAATCCTCCCCCAGACACTGGGAGATTAATTCACCTTTCAGCAGGACAAAAACACAAGGACAAATATGCACTGGAGTTGCTTACAAGACGCCATTGAATGTTCCTGAGTGGTGTAGTTACAGTTTAGACTTGAATCGTTATGAAAATCTATGGCAGACATGAAAATGGATAGTGTGCAAATATTGTACAATCCAGGTGTGCAAAACTCTGAGAGATTTACCCAGAAAAACTCACAGCTGTACTCACTGCCAAAGGTGACTCTAACATGTATTGACTCAGGATCCGTTACACTTATGTAAATTAGATTATTCCGAATTTCATTTTCAATAAATTTGCACAAATGTCTAATGTTTTCACTTTATCATTATGGGGTATTGTGTGTAGATGGGTGAGGAAAAACATATATAATCAATTTTGAATTCAGGCTGTAACACAACAAAATGTGGAATAAGTCAAGGGGTATGAATACTTTATGAAGGCACTATATACTGTCATAGTCTCTTTGAAGCAGACACAACAATATTTCCTCACGTCCTATTGCAAAGGCTATAGCTATCCCACTGATAAACAAAATCCCTTATGCATAACGTTTATTAAAATGTTATAATCATTATTATTATTATACATTTTTTATTATGTTGTCTTAGTGGTAGGCTCGTAGCCTCATAACCTCGTAAATCATATTTTTTAAATGTTTGACGCATGGATTAGACTTGGATATAGACAGGATAATAAACGTGTGCACAACTTCCATACAAAGTAAAGTTAGAAAATCCTGCAAATGGATGATGATGTTTGGAGAAACCCAAAGGCTACAGTGATTATGATGAGTGATGATTATGAAGAGGAGGAAGATGGAAAGGCTATTTGAGAGCCTCTCTCTTTTTAGTCTCTTTTTCCAAATCGAATGGGAAGACAGGTGAGTGGGTTCCCATCAGATTGCCCATGGCCACTTTTGTGAGAAAGGGGCTTAAATCATTATAGGTTTGTAAATCTATAATTTACATATTTTTTTAAATATGACATAAAATCAGACCCTTTTGCCCATGCACTGGAAAGCCACTCCAGGGCTCAGTAGAAGGAGGGGAGCCACTTTATAAGGTCTAAATATACCACGGTAATGGTGAGCCTGCCAGATTGATGGAATAACATACCATGTGGAGAAATACAGAAGTCCTCTTACCTACAAGGGCCAACACCAATTCCCCTCTCTGACTGAGGTCCATACATGTTAGAGTTCCATTAGGCATCTATACTTGAGTTCCTCCAATGGAATTCCGTTTTTTTTAACTACATTATTCAATAGAGATGTACATTTGATGGAAGATCATTTCATCTGAGTCATAGACAATTGATTAACTATATATGTTGCCTAGAGGGGGTAATGTTTTTGAATCCATTATTATATCCTACAGTACCAGCTCTCACATGTTAGAATGAGACATTCATCCATGTTTAAGTTTAGGCAATAACTCCGAATTTTTAAGGTTAGGGTTAAGTTCAGGCAATGCCTCAAAATTCTTGTTAGGCGTTATCTCCAAATGGTCATGGTAAGGGTTAAGATTTGGGATAGGCTTAAAACAAATATATAAAAAATAACTTTCTATCACTGGATTCAAACGTCCAACCTTTAGAATCAAAGGCAGATGCTTATGACCATCTGGCATCCCCATCCCCAACAACCTAGCAAACCAAAATCTACTTGAATCATCACTGTTGCCCGTAGTGACCAATTTTCACATAATCTCCTGGGGTCCTCAGACATGGATGGATGTCGAACAGTGACTTGTATCACTGGTGACCTGGCTGATTATATCACTCTATTTGAACTTGACAGCATGTTCAACTGAAACATGAAAGAGAACAGATAAGGAATGATTTGGTTTGGCATATTTGTATTGGTGGGGATCAAACAAATGTGCATTTTGTATTAGTGCTACTGCTAACAGTTGCCAACAATTACAGGTTTTGTGAAGCATTTACATTAAACTTTTGTAGGATAGATCAGGGTAGTATTCAGCATAGTACACTCTTAGATAAAAAGGTGCCATCTAGAACCTAAAAGGATTTTGATCTGTCCTCAAAGGAAAACCCTTTGAAGAACCCTTGCTGGTTCCAGGTAGAACCCTCTTGGTTCCAAGTAGGTGACTGGGAATATGGCGGAATACAAAAAGTGTAGTTATTCCCTCCGCAAGGCAATCAAACAGGCAAAACGTCAGTATAGAGACAAAGTGAAGTGGAGTTGCAATTCAACGGCTCAGACATGAGACGTATGTGGCAGGGACTACAGACAATCACGGACTACAAAAGGAAAACCAGCCACGTTGCGGACACCGAAGTCTTGCTTCCAGACAAGCTAAACACCTTCTTTGCCCGCTTTGAGATTAACACAATGACACCGACGCGGCCCGCTACTAAGGGCTGTGGGCTCTCCTTCTCAGTGGCCAACGTGAGTAAGAGGTTTAAGCGTGTTAACCCTTGCAGGGCTGCCGTCCCAGACGGCATCCCTAGCCTCGTCCTCAGAGCATGCGCAGACCAGCTGGCTGGTGTGTTTACGGACATAATAAATCTCTCCCTATCCCAGTCTGCTGTCCCCACATGCTTCAAGATGGCCACCCTTGTGCATGTACCCAAGAAAGCAAAGTTAACTAAACTAAATTACTATCGCCCTATAGCACTCACTTTTGTCATCATGAAGTGCTTTGAGAGACTAGTCAAGGATCATATCACCTCCACCTTACCTGTCACCCTAGACCCACTTCAATTTCCTTACCGCCCCAATAGGTCCACAGACAATGCAATCACCATCATACTGCACACTGCTCTATCCCATCTAGACAAGAGGAATACATATGTAAGAATGATGTTCATTGACTATAGATGAGCATTCAACACCATAGTACAGTCGCGGCCAAAAGTTTTGAGAATTACACAAATATACATTTTCACAAAGTCTGCTGTCTCAGTTTGTATGATGGCAATTTGCATATACTCCAGAATGATATGAAGAGTGATCAGATTAATTGCAATTAATTGCAAAGTCCCTCTTTGCCATGCAAATGAACTGAATCCCCAAAAAACATTTACACTGCATTTCAGCCCTACCACAAAAGAAACAGCTGACATCATGTCAGTGATTCTCTCGTTAACACAGGTGTGAGTGTTGATGAGGACAAGGCTGGAGATCACTCTGTCATGCTGATTGAGTTCAAGTAACAGACTGGAAGCTTCAAAAGAAGGGTGGTGCTTGGAATCATTGTTCTTCCTCTGTCAACCATGGTTACCTGCAAGGAAACACGTGCCGTCATCATTGCTTTGCACAAAAAGGGCTTCACAGGCAAGGATATTGCTGCCAGTAAGATTGCACCTAAATCAACCATTTATCAGATCATCAAGAACTTCAAGGAGAGCAGTTCAATTGTTGTGAAGAAGGCTTCAGGGTGCCCAAGAAAGTCCAGCAAGTGCCAGGACCGTCTCCTAAAGTTGATTCAGCTGCGGGATCGGGGCACCACCAGTACAGAGCTTGCTCAGGAATGGCAGCAGGCAGGTGTGAGTGCATCTGCAAGCACAGTGAGGCAAAGACTTTTGGAGGATGGCCTGGTGTCAAGAAGGGCAGCAAAGAAGCCACTTCTCTCCAGGAAAAACATCAGGTACAAATTGATATTCTGCAAAAGTTACAGGGATTGGACTGCTGAGGACTGGGGTAAAGTCATTTTCTCTGATGAATCCCCTTTCCAATTGTTTGGCGCATCGGGAAAAAAGCTTGTCCTGAGAAGACAAGGTGAGCGCTACCATCAGTCCTGCGTCGTGCAGTAAAGCATCCTGAGACCATTCATGTGTGTGGTTGCTTCTCAGCCAAGGGAGTGGGCTCACTCACAATGTTGCCTAAGAACACAGCCATGAATAAAGAATGGTAGCAACACATCCTCCCAGAGCAATTTCTCCTAACCATCCAGGAACAGTGTGGTGACGAGCAATGCCTTTTCCAGCATGATGGAGCACCTTGCCATAAGGCAAAAGTGATAACTAAGTGGCTCGGGGAACAAAACATCGATATTTTGGGTCCATGGCCAGGAAACACCCAAGACCTTAATCCCATTGAGAAATTGTGGTCAATCCTCAAGAGGCGGGTGGACAAACAAAAACCCACAAATTCTGACAAACTCCAAGCATTGATTATGCAAGAATGGGCTTCCATCAGTCAGGATGTGGCCCAGAAGTTAATTGACAGCATGCCAGGGCAGATTGCAGAGGTCTTGAAAAAGAATGGTCAACACTGCAAATATTGACTCTTTGCGTCAACTTCATGTAACTGTCAATAAAAGCCTTTGATACTTATGAAATGCTTGTAATTATACTTCAGTATTCCATAGTAATCTGACAAAAATATCTAAAGACACTGAAGCAGCAAACTTTGTGGAAATTAATGTTTGTGTCATTCCCAAGACTTTTGGCCTCGACTGTACTCACCAAGCTCATCATTAAGCTTGAGGCCCTGGGACTGAACCCTGCCCTGTGCAACTGGGTCCTGGACTTCCTGACGGGCCGCCCCCAGCTGGTGAAGGTAGGAAACAACACTTCCACTTCGCTGATCCTCAACACTAGGGCCCCACAAGGGTGCGTGCTCAGTCCCCTCCTGTTCTCCCTGTTTACCCATGACTGCGTGGCCAAGCATGCCTCCAACTCAATCATCAAGTTTGCAGATGACACAACAGTAGTAGGCCTGATTACCAACAATGACAAGACAGCCTACAGGGAAGAGGTGAGGGCTCTGGGAGTGTGGTGCCAGGAAAATAACCTCTCACTCAAAGTCAACAAAACAACGGAGAAGATTGTGGACTTTGGGAAACAGAACAGAGAGCACCCCCCTATCACCATCGACGGGACCACAGTGGAGAAGGTGGAAAGCTTCAAGTTCCTCGGCATACACATCACTGACAAACTGAAATGGTCCACTCACACAGACAGTATGGTGAAGAAGGTGCAACAGTGCCTCTTCAACCTCAGGAGGCTGAAGAAATTTGTCTTGTCACTTAAAACCCTCAAAAACTTTTACAGATGCACAATCGAGAGCATCCTGTCAGGCTGTATCACTGCTTGGTCCGGCAACTGCATCGCCTGCTACTGCAGGGCTCTCCAGAGGGTGGTGCGGTCTGCCCAACGCATCACCAGGGGCAAACTACCTGCCCTCCAGGACACCTACAGCACCCGATGTCACAGGAAGGCCAAAAAGATCAACAACCACCCGAGCCACTGCCTATTCACCCCACTATCATCCAGAAGGCGAAATCAGTACAGGTGTATCAAAGCTGGGACCAAGAGACTGAAAAACAGCTTCCATCCAAGGCCATCAGACTGTTAAATAGCCATCACTAGCACATAGAGCCTGCTGCCTATATACATAGACTTGAAATCACTGGCCACTTTAATAAATGGAACACTAGTCACTTTAGTAATTCCTACATTTCTTGTATTACCCATCTCATATGTATCCTATACTATTCTACGGTATCTTATTCTGTGCCGCTCTGACATTGCTTGTCCATATATTTTTATTTTCTTAATTCCATTCCTTTACTAGGAATGTGTGTACTGGGTATATGTTGTGTAATTGTTAGATATTACTTGTTAGATATTAAAGCAACTGTCGGAGCTACAATAGAAGCACAAGCATTTCGCTACACCCGCAATAACATCTGCTAAACACATGTATGTGAACAATAAAATGTTATTTGATTTGATTTGAAGAACCGTTTTGGGTTCCATGTAGAACCCTTTCCACTGAGGGTTCTACATGGAACCCAAAATTGTTCTACCTTGAACCAAAAATAGTTTTACCTGGAACCAAAAATGGTTATCCTATGGGGACAGCCGAAGAACCCTTTTAGATTTTTTTTTTCTAAGAACGTAGTATCAGGAACATTAGCATGAAAATTGAAACTGTGTTGAAACAGAAAATGCAATTTAACATGTATTGATCAAGCTCAAGTAGTACTTTCTACCATCTCTTTGTTAACTCAGGTTCAAAATGTTTTCCTCTGTTTCTTGCCTATTACCGAACAAAGCCCAGATGGGGGTACTCTACAAAGCAGGTTCAGTGAGTTAGCCAGCTAACTTGCCTAAATATTCTAATATAAATATATATTTTTTAGAAAGATAAGCTTTAAATAGGTATGGTCTAATTGATTCAACAAATGAAAACGGATATCTAAATGTAGCTTTTTTAATTAACCAGAAAATGTAAAGTTATTTCTGGTTTCTTATCAAAATGTTATGGTTATTTTTTTAATCCTGCTTTGTAGAATTCAGCTCTGAACACTCCTTCTGTTTACACTGTGTTTGTCATCCTCTGTGGTATAATGTTGAGTGGACACATTAGCCAGTAGCCACAACACATGTCCCTAAGCCTGCAGTGGTTGGGAATTAGACAAGTTTAACACTAAAGGATGCAGCTTGGTGATGGTGCAGTAATCCCCCATCATCCCCCTACTGTTGCTTGAATGTATTTAAACTCACTTTCACCTACAGCTATGCAAACGACCAAATCAGATTAGTGAAATATTACACTATTGACCTAACTTTTGTTAATTTGATCGCTGTCTAACTCCGGAGGACGACAACAAGCAAGGTAGACAGAGGGAAATGGTATCATTAATCTATTGGAATCCAACAGGGGGAATTCAATCACCGTTTTCGGTTTGGCTATTTGTTTCAAGAGTATGTGGCGGTTCTAGTTTGTATGGCGCCCTGGGCGAACCCCCCCTTCAGCCCCCGCCCACACCCCGGGGCGCCCGGTGCCGCCTGCGACAAGATGCTGCCAATGTCGCCCGTACCTAAATCCGCTACTGATTTTTGTATTAGTCTATAAATAAATATCTCTGCCAAAATTCGTAATCTCTCCCATTTCTTATTCGACTAGTATTTTTGAAAGTGTAACGATAATAATTCAGCCATAGTTGTTCTGAAATGTTTATTGCTTGCCAACACTATGTTTAATATAACACACATACATTAACTATTAATTTCGGTTGCCTATCCTGACGTGAAGTTTGTTCTATAGAAAGTATTTGACTCTGATGTGTGTCGCAGAAACTATTTGACTCAAGCCACAAAATTAAGGAAATTAGAAGGGGCGATTCTGTCAGGGGGATATTTTCGGCACAACACTGTCTGGAGCGCCATACAGGCACTTCTAATTTTTAGGGAATTGCATACCTGTGTCGATGACAGATCTCATTAATGCGAATCTGACTGACCGTTGCGCCGATGTGCGTCACAAATAAAAGTTATGGATTATAATTCCGTGTATCTCTCACACAACTCCGCTGCATAGTTACTGTTGTTACGACTAACATGCGCGTGCGAGCAGTTCCAAGCAAAATGGGAACGGTTCAGGCAAGCAAGGTGCTGAAACGAAAGGTAGCAAAATGATGGCTAATATGTAAATTACAGTATTTTACATAGCTGGCTATAGTGAGAGGCAACAGTGTTGTTTTGCTTACTGGCTAGCAACGCGTTTTACTGTATAATTTAGCTTGATCAACAAGTGATGTGTCTTTGTCAAATTTGAATAGGAGTTGAGTACATAGCTAGTCCACTCAAGTCTTCTTGCTTACAAGCTTAGACAGTAATTCTTGTCTTGAACTCACTGGAGTTCAAGAAACAGGATATAATTTACATACAGTAAGTAAGTAAACAACTAGATTTCCTTGAATATGGTTTCCAACATAAAATTGCCAGAATTTTACTGACGAGCAAGAGCATTACTGAATTGTAATTATTTTTTACAGAATACACTATTCACTTAAAGCAGTGGCAAATATAGTGACAGATATGTAGGAAGAGTGTCAGAACTGAGCGTAAATAAAATAGTGGACCTAAAGTGGCCAAGGTGGGAATGAAGAAGATCCTAAGTACCAACCAACCACTTGAGCCCAATGTTCAATGAAAATAACATTGCATTGTATTTACAGAGAGTCGGAACTATCTATATTCTAGGTTTGATAGTCTGGACTTTAGTACTGAGAAGGATGAGCTGCTGTGTGAACTCTTATCATTAGCACAAGAGGAAAATTGATTTGGTAATAGAGGAAGTATTGTTGCATTAAAGGGGCAATAAGCAGTTGCTACATCAATGTTTTGACTTATAAATTCTTATTTAAATGTTTTATTTAGCCTTTATTTAAACAGGAAAGACATAATGAATCCTAGGTCTCTTTTACAAATGCGCCCTGTATATACAACATAAATACACACGTTATACCCAAACTATATATATATACAAAAGTATGTGGACACCCCTTCAAATTTATGGATAAGGCTATTTCAGGCACACCCGTTGCTGACAGGTGTATAAAATAGAGCACACAGCCATGCAATCTCCATAGACAAACATTGGCAGTAGAATTGCCTTACTGAAGAGCTCAGTGACATTCAATGTGGAACCGTCATAGGATGCAACCTTTCCAACAACTCAGTTAGTCAAATTTCTGCCCTGCTAGCACTACCCCGGTCACTGTAAATGCTGTTATTGTGAAGTAGAAAGCAACAATGGCTCAGCCGCGAAGTGGAAGGCCACACAAGCTCACAGAACGGGAGCGCCGAGTGCTGAAGCCCGTAGCGCATAAAAATCGCCTGTCCTCAGTTGCAACACTCACTACCAAGTGAGAAGAAGAAGCGTCAGCACAAGAACAGTTTGTCGGGTGTAAAGCTCGCCGCCATTGGAATCTGAAGCAGTGGAAATGCGTTCTCTGGAGGGATGAATCACGCTTCACCATCTGGCAGTCCGATGGACAAATCTGGGTTTGAAGGATGCCAGGAGAATGCTACCTGCCCCAATGCGTAGTTCCAACTGTAAAGTTTGGTGGAAGAGGAATAATGGTCTGTGGCTCCTTTGTTTCAGTTAAGGGAAATCTTAACACTACAGCATACAATGATATTCTAGACGATTATTTGTTTCCAACTTTGTGGCAACAGTTTGGGGAAGGCCCTTTCCTGTTTCAGCATGAGAATGCCCCCGTGCAAAAATTCAATTGTTGCCAGCAGCACAGTTGCAGTCACCAACGCTCTGGATAACATAAAAACAGCCTAACCAGCTCTGCAAGGGCGAGTAAAATGGTCAGAGTGAGCTGTTCTCTCATTTGTGTCTGGAAGTAGCTAGCAAACTAGCCAACATTAGACAGTTATCTTGGGTGCTTGACTGCTGTTGTTAGGTCAGAACGCTCGGATCAACCCTACTCTTCGGCCAGAGCGTCCAGTGTGCGCTATAAGCGCTCTGAGACCGAAACGCTCTGAATTTATGAACGGACAATCTGACAACGCTCTGAGTTTACAAATGCCCAGAGCACACTCTGGCACTCCAGATTAAATTTACGAACACACCCGTAGCATAAACCAGCCTTTAGGCTTGAAATCTTTGGTTGTTTAGTACATAGCCTCACATGTGAATACTTAAAGAGATGGGTGGGGCTAAAGCTTAAGAGGGTAGGAATGATGCTGAATGGGTGTAGACAAAGAAGAGCTCTCCAGTAGGTACCAAAACATTCAAAGGGCATTTTCTCAAAAGTGCGGTTACAAGTTTATCAACTTTCAAATTATAATTACTTTCCCATTGTTCATCAACTATAGCGTTTGATATACAGTTTTCTAGCTCCACTTTTATCCAATATAAAAAACACCATTGCAAATTTTGCTACATAAGACCGAATCATTGTCACATATAAGGTCCCACAGTTGACAGTGCATATCAGAGCAAAAACCAAGTCATGAGGTCGAAGGAATTGTCCATAGAGCTCCGAGACAGGATTATGTCAAGAGACAGATCTGGGGAAGGGTATCAAAAAAACTCTGTAGCTTTGAAGGTCCCCAAGAACACAGTGGCCTCCATCATTCTTAAATGGAATTAGTTTGGAACCACCAAGACTCTTGCTAGAGTTGGCCGCCTATATTATTCGAATCCAAGATGGCGTAGCAGTCGGACGTGTGTTTGTATTGTCCTGTCGCGTGTAAATAGTAAATAGTCTTCGTATTTTTCGTATACATTTCGTATATATTTTAATTTCACTTTCCATCTAGGAACTGAATATACATTCCTACATTCCGCCTCACCCAATGTGGTACGGACCTGCTATTTTTTTTATACTTTAGAACCGTAACCCCAATCAGAAGCTAGCCAGATAACTAGCTACTAGCTAGTAGTCAGTTAGCCACTGCTGCGGTCTTCACCCTCAACTCGGACACAGCCAGCTTCAATACCGGGCCAATACCTGCCAGTCTGCAAGCGCGATATCAACCCAGAGCATATAGGACTGCTTTTTCTCTACCACATCACCGGATTCCTGACGCAAGCTCTGGACAATTACACCGTATCATCACAGCTAGCTAGCTGCAACCGAGTGGCTACTACTGGCTAACACCTCTGTCCAGAAGCAAGCACCAGTTAGACTTGAGCTAGCCTCGAGCTAGGCCCATCTGCCGGCTAGCTGAAGAGGTCTACCAGCGAATTCTTGGGCTACAATACCAGCTACAAGCTAATTTAGCCATTTTTTTTTTTTGCCGCTGCTAGTAGCTTTTACCTTCTGCACAGACACCAGCCCTGTTATTAGCCTGGATATTACTCACCAATTTACCAGCATCGGACTGTCTCTCGACAACAACGCCGGATTCCTGCCGTAATCCCTGAGCCACTGCTTCTGATCCTCACAGCTAGCTTGCGGCTAGCGCAGCTAGCGCCACTGCCACGAAGCTAGCACCAGTTAGCAAACACAATTCTACAATTCACAACCTCTCTTTCGCCATCGCCATCTGGCTTGGATTCTCTGTCGACACGACCACGTCTGAGCAGACCCCCTCCGTCTGAGCAGACCACCCCCCGGGCTACTAACTTTAAACGCCGCGAGGCCTCCCTGCTCCATCTACGGCTGCCCCCTGGACACTATGATCACTTGGCTACATAGCTGATGCATGCTTGACTGTCCATTAATTCACGGTACTCCATTCTGTTTATTTGTGTTTTATCTGTCGACTCTGTGCTTTAACTCAGGATCTGTGTGTAGTTAATCCGACCCTCTCTGCCTAGTCGTCGCCATTTTTACCTGTTGTTGCTGTGTTAGACTAGCACCCTGTTATTGCTGCTGTTATCTTACCTGTTGTTTTAGCTAGCTCTCCCAATCAAGACCTGCAATCACTTTATGCCTTATTGTATGTCTCTCTCAAATATCAATATGCCTTGCATACTGTTGTTCAGGCTAGTTTTCATTATCATTGTTTTGGTTTGCAATGGACCCTGTAGTTCCACTCTCCGTACCTCTGATACCCCCTTTGTCCCACCCCCCACACATGCGGTGACCTCACCCATTGAGACCAGCATGTCCAGAGATACAACCTCTCTTATCATCACCCAGTGCCTGGGCTTGCCTCCGCTGTACCCGCGCCCCTCCATACCCCTGTCTGCACATTATGCCCAGAATCTATTCTACCACGCCCATAAATCTGCTCCTTTTATTCTTTGTCCCCAACGCTCTAGGCGACCAGTTTTGATAGCCTTTAGCCGCACCCTCATCCTACTACTCCTCTGTTCCTCGGGTGATGTGGAGGTAAACCCAGGCCCTGCATGTCCCCAGTCACCCTCATTTGTTGACTTCTGCGATCGAAAAAGCCTTGGCCTCATGCATGTCAACATCAGAAGCCTCCTCCCTAAGTTTGCCTTACTCACCGCTTTAGCACACTCTGCCAATCCTGATGTCCTTGCCGTGTCCGAATCCTGGTTTAGGAAGGCCACCAAAAATTCTGAGATTTCCATACCCAACTATAACACTTTCCGTCAAGATAGAACTGCCAAAGGGGGAGGAGTTGCAATCTACTGCAGAGATAGCCTGCAAAGTTCTGTCATACTTTCCAGGTCTATGCCCAAACAGTTCGAACTTCTAATTTTAAAAATTAATCTCTCCAGAAATAAGTCTCTCACTGTTGCCGCCTGCTACCGACCCCCCTCAGCTCCCAGCTGTGCCCTGGACACCATCTGTGAATTGATCGCTCCCCATCTAGCTTCAGAGTTTGTTCTGTTAGGTGACCTAAACTGGGATATGCTTAACACCCCGGCAGTCCTACAATCCAAGCTTGATGCCCTCAATCTCACACAAATCATCAAGGAACCCACCAGGTACAACCCTAAATCCGTAAACATGGGCACCCTAATAGACATTATCCTGACCAACCTGCCCTCCAAATACACCTCTACTGTCTTCAATCAAGATCTCAGCGATCACTGCCTCATTGCCTGTATCCGCCACGGGTCCGCGGTCAAACGACCACCCCTCATCACTGTCAAACGCTCCCTAAAACACTTCTGCGAGCAGGCCTTTCTAATCGACCTGGCCCGGGTACCCTGGAAGGATATTGACCTCATCCCGTCAGTTGAGGATGCCTGGTCATTCTTTAAATGTTACTTCCTCACCATATTAGACAAGCATGCTCCGTTCAAAAAATGCAGAACCAAGAACAGATATAGCCCTTGGTTCACTCCAGACCTGACTGCCCTCGACCAGCACAAAAACATCCTGTGGCGAACTGCAATAGCATCGAAGAGCCCCCGCGATATGCAACTGTTCAGGGAAGTCAGGAACCAATACACGCAGTCAGTCAGGAAAGCAAAGGCCAGCTTTTTCAAGCAGAAATTCGCATCCTGTAGCTCTAACTCCAAAAAGTTCTGGGATACTGTAAAGTCCATGGAGAACAAGAGCACCTCCTCCCAGCTGCCCACTGCACTGAGGCTAGGTAACACGGTCACCACCGATAAATCCGTGATAATCGAAGACTTCAACAAGCATTTCTCAATGGCTGGCCATGCCTTCCTCCTGGCGACTCCAACCTTGGCCAACAGCCCCGCCCCCCCCGCTGCTACTCGCCCAAGCCTCCCCAGCTTCTCCTTTACCCAAATCCAGATAGCAGATGTTCTGAAAGAGCTGGAAAACCTGGACCCATACAAATCAGCTGGGCTTGACAATCTGGACCCCCTATTTCTGAAACTGTCCGCCGCCATTGTCGCACCCCCTATTACCAGCCTGTTCAACCTCTCCTTCGTATCATCTGAGATCCCCAAGGATTGGAAAGCTGCCGCGGTCATCCCCCTCTTCAAAGGGGGAGACACCCTGGACCCAAACTGTTACAGACCTATATCCATCCTGCCCTGCCTATCTAAGGTCTTCGAAAGCCAAGTCAACAAACAGATCACTGACCATCTCGAATCCCACCGTACCTTCTCCGCTGTGCAATCCGGTTTCCGAGCCGGTCACGGGTGCACCTCAGCCACGCTCAAGGTACTAAACGACATCATAACCGCCATCGATAAAAGACATTACTGTGCAGCCGTCTTCATCGACCTGGCCAAGGCTTTCGACTCTGTCAATCACCATATTCTTATCGGCAGACTCAGTAGCCTCGGTTTTTCTAATGACTGCCTTGCCTGGTTCACCAACTACTTTGCAGACAGAGTTCAGTGTGTCAAATCGGAGGGCATGTTGTCCGGTCCTCTGGCAGTCTCTATGGGGGTACCACAGGGTTCAATTCTCGGGCCGACTCTTTTCTCTGTATACATCAATGATGTTGCTCTTGCTGCGGGCGATTCCCTGATCCACCTCTACGCAGACGACACCATTCTATATACTTCCGGCCCTTCCTTGGACACTGTGCTATCTAACCTCCAAACGAGCTTCAATGCCATACAACACTCCTTCCGTGGCCTCCAACTGCTCTTAAACGCTAGTAAAACCAAATGCATGCTTTTCAACCGTTCGCTGCCTGCACCCGCACGCCCGACTAGCATCACCACCCTGGACGGTTCCGACCTAGAATATGTGGACATCTATAAGTACCTAGGTGTCTGGCTAGACTGCAAACTCTCCTTCCAGACTCATATCAAACATCTCCAATCCAAAATCAAATCAAGAATCGGCTTTCTATTCCGCAACAAAGCCTCCTTCACTCACGCCGCCAAACTTACCCTAGTAAAACTGACTATCCTACCGATCCTCGACTTCGGCGATGTCATCTACAAAATAGCTTCCAACACTCTACTCAGCAAACTGGATGCAGTTTATCACAGTGCCATTCGTTTTGTTACTAAAGCACCTTATACGACCCACCACTGCGACCTGTATGCCCTAGTCGGCTGGCCCTCGCTACATGTTCGTCGTCAGACCCACTGGCTCCAGGTCATCTACAAGGCTATGCTAGGTAAAGTGCCGCCTTATCTCAGTTCACTGGTCACGATGGCTACACCCACCCGCAGCACGCGCTCCAGCAGGTGTATCTCACTGATCATCCCTAAAGCTAAAACCTCATTTGGACGCCTTTCCTTCCAGTTCTCTGCTGCCTGCGACTGGAACGAATTGCAAAAATCTCTGAAGTTGGAGACTTTTATCTCCCTCAACAACTTTAAAAATCTGCTATCCGAGCAGCTAACCGATCGCTGCAGCTGTACATAGTCCATCTGTAAACTACCCACCCAATTTACCTACCTCACCCCCCATACTGCTTTTATTTATTTACTTTTCTGCTCTTTTGCACACCAGTATCTCTTCTTGCACATGATCATCTGATGATTTATCACTCCAGTGTTAATCTGCTAAATTGTAATTATTCGATTTATTGCCTACCTCATGCCTTTTGCACACATTGTATATAGATTCTCTTTTTTTCTACCATGTTATTGACTTGTTTATTGTTTACTCCATGTGTAACTCTGTGTTGTCTGTTCACACTGCTATGCTTTATCTTGGCCAGGTCGCAGTTGCAAATGAGAACTTGTTCTCAACTAGCCTACCTGGTTAAATAAAGGTGAAAAAAAATAAAAAATAAAAAAAATAAATTAACTGAGCAATCGGGAGAGAAGGGCCTTGGTCAGGGAGGTCACCAAGAACCCAATGGCCACTCTGACAGATCTCCAGAGTTTCTCTGTGGAGATGGGAGAACCTTCCAGAAGGACAATCATCTCTGCAGGACTCCACCAATCAGTTTTTTTAATGTTAGAGTGGTCAGACGGAAGCCACTCCTCAGTAAAAGGCATATGACAACCTGCTTGGAGTTTGCCCAAAGGCACCTAAAGGACTCTCAGACCATGAGAAACAAGATTCTCTGGTCTGATGAAACCAAGATTTAGCTCTGGCCTGAATGCCAATTGTCATATCTGGAGGAAACTTGGCATCATTCCTACGGTGAAGCATGGTGGTGGCAGCATCATGCTGTGGGGATTTTTTCAGCGGCAGGGACTGGGAGACTAGTCAGGATCGAGGGAAAGATGAACGGCGCAAAGTACAGAGAGATCCTCGATGAAAACCTGCTCCAGACCTCCCAAGACCTCAGACTGGGGCGAAGGTTCACCTTCCAACAGGACAACGACCCTAAACACACAGCCAAGACAACGCAGGAGTGGCTTCCGGACAAGTCTCTGAATGTCCTTGAGTGACCCAGCCAGAGCTCCGACTTGAACTTGATCAAACATCTCTGGAGACCTGAAAGTAGCTGTGCAAAGACACTCCCCATCCAACCTGACAGAGCTTGAGAGGATCTGCAGAAATGAATGGGAGAAACTCCCCAAATACAGGTGTACCAAGCTTGTAGAATCATACACAAGAAGAATCAAGGCTGTAATCGCTGCCAAAGGTGCTTCAACAAAGTACTGAGTAAAGGGTCTGAATACTTAAGTAAATATTTTTTCATACATTTGCAAAAAAATCTAAAAACCTGTTTTTAATTTGTCATTATAGGGTATTTAGTGTAGATGATAAAACAAATATATATTTAACACATTTTAGAATAAGGCTGCAGCGGAATAAAAAGGTATTTTAATTGTTTTTGAATGCACTGTGTATATATATATATATATACACACCAGTCAACATTTTGGACACACCTACTCATTCCAGGGTTTTAATAAATTTTTACTATTTTCTACGTTGTAGAATAAATAGTGATGACATCAAAACTATGAAATAACACCTATGGAATTATGTAATAACCAAAAAAGTGTTAAACAAATCAAAATAATTTTATATTTCAGATTCTTCAAAGTAGCCACCCTTTGCATTGATGACAACTTTGCACACTGTTGGCATTCTCTCAACCAGCTCATTTCTTCTTCTTTTTTTTTTATCTCAGAGAGCACAAGGCCTTTGAAGAGAACCATAGGCATGACATGAAGTTGGATGAAAGGCTCATGACTCTACCAGGTTTCTACCCTTGCCATATCACCATACTCCATCAGTTTTGAAAATACAGCTTACATCCGAAAAATGCGCCAATGCGAAAAAAATTAATCTGTAATCCTGAAACTGTTTTCCAATAAAAGCTATTTACTGTTATGTGCTGACCGAGGGGCTTTTTAAATGTTGTTTCTGGAATGTACCTTATAATATAGGAGACCTCCTTCGCTTGTGTAGATGGTCGTCACAAGGATGGACTCCTACATGTGCTCACTGATGTTGCCCTCCAGTGGATACACCCCCACCTGGAACTCCTAAAACACACACATAAAGCAATGCATACCAATGTAGCTCTCCAGAAGCAAGGCAAAATAATGGAGTTAGTGACCAGGGCCTAAAGACTCTCAGAGTAGTAGGGCAGATCTTGGATCAGATCCCTTCTGTCCTTATAATATTGTTCATTATGATCTTACATTTTGCAAATTCTTAGTCTGAATTGTTTATTTTTTATTTAGCTAGGCAAGTCAGTTAAGAACAAATTCTTATTTACAATGACGGTTTACCCCAGACGACGCTGGGCCAATTGTGTGCCGCCCTATGGGACTCCCAACCATGGCCGGTTGTGATACAGCCTGGCATCAAACCAGGGTCTGTAGTGACGCCTCTAGCACTAAGATGCAGTGCTTTAGACCTCAGCGCCACTCGGGAGCCCACTTGTACTCTTGGGTCAAAGTGAATTGTTATCTTGGGACCTAGCTAGTGGTATCAGATGGTATAGATTAACTTCATGGCGATGAGCTTCTACATATGCTCAGTGAAGTTGCTTGCCCTCCAGTTGCCACCACCACTCTCCTGCCTGGTACTGGAAATCGTAAGTGGACAGGCAGACAGAAAGACGTACTGGTAGACTGGTCAACAGAATAAAATGAACATGTTGTAGCTAATTGTGTAATTACCTTGACATGCTTTTCAGATAGTGGCTAGACAGAAGCCACTGAATCTTCTTTTTTCTAAATGGAAAAGTAAAATAAACAGAACCTAATCAAGCTAATTCATACAGTATAACAGGGTTGATAGCCAGTTAGCAGATCTCTCACCATAGCCAGCTATCTAGGCTGCTAGCTATAAGCCATCATATTGCTAGCTTTCGTTTCAGCACCTTGTTTGCGCAATCTGTCTCCCCTTTTCGCCGGTCTTGTGTCGAAAAGCTCCCCCTGACAGAATCCCCCCCCCCCCCCCTTCGCGTGAACGCGAATTCTTCATTGCTGCGACTTGCTTGGTAGTTGAGAATACGGATCATGCTAGACTGCGTTTCAGGGGGGGGGGGGGTATTTTGGCAAGGCTATTTTTTCCCACAGATATTGGAGAAAAAACACGTTCCAATAAGGTATAGATACAACATCCTGCTGAAACAAGGTTTGTATCGCTCTGTTGTTGAATGGACCAAAAGGGAAACAAATCTTTCCTACTGATGAGTCAACAGGTTAATGGAAGGTAGGTTCTGAGGGTCTTGACACGTTCCTGAATGCAACACCTGAGGGAATGGCATCTTAAACAATTGACGGTCAGTCATATTCCGTAGCGCAGGTCTGGTATCGACCCAGCTCCTCTATAAAAGAAAGTAGTTTAAAAGCCGGCCAAGATTCATACACCTAGTTAAAAAAGGTTGATCAAAGTGTGATGAAGGTTGGATCTGCATTGCATAGCAATGGAGAGTGGGGATTAATTGATTTACTGATACCGCTTTGTTTACATTTATTTGCCGCTACTCTGTGAATATGTGAGTAGGCTGTTGGAGATTGCACTGACTGAATCAATCCGTCAACCTGAATGTGCATGTTGCGCTGTTCCAAATTGTAAAATGAGGGTTTGTAAGGTCATGAAAAATCATGGATTTTAGTTTATACGTGTTTTTTAATGTAATTCATGAACGAACACTTTTAAATATGATCAATCACTTAAAAATCTACATATTAGCCTTCGGTGAATGACCCTTCAGTGCTTGTCAGTGTGCTGTGTGTGTGCCAGTGCGAGTGGGCGGTTGCCCGAGGAGAGAATGCGACATTTCAGGAGAAGGTATAAAATAATGACAGACAAAAGACTAACTACATAGCCAATTCAAAACATAACTTGTAGCAGTTATCTCTCTAGTTAACTATAGCTAACTAAGCATTAAGGTCGTTGTTGCCTTTCCACCAGCACTGTAGATAGCCCCTCTATTAAAATGTAGCCATGTAGCCTAGTTGCTACAATGTTACAAATATTCTAAGAATAGCCTAATTGAAAAATAACTTGCTGTGCATAGATCTCCCATGAAACATGAATATTTGAGCCTTATCTTGTTACAGACTTTGCTTTGAAGTAGCCTACCTTATACATTTGATCCCTGATTCACTGAATGAGGGAATCATTTTATGAAGACAAAAGTATTTGGTTGTAATGTTACAATATTTTATATCAAGGGTGGCAACCATCCACCACGATAGCTACTGGGTGTGCAGGCTTTTGTTCAAGCACTGGCCTATCCACATTGTAGCCTAAACATTAGTTGCTCAACAGGACCTTGATACACAGGCTTTGGTGTTTCAGGGCTGGATCAAAAGCCAAGCCTACACACCCAGAGATCTAGTTTGAGGGTTGACTACATGTTGACAACATGTGACCAACAGTGCAGTTCTACTTTGTGGGGGGTTAAGTGCCTTGATCAAGAACACAATGGCAGGAGGTGGTAGGTATACATAGGATCAGACACAGCAGCCTTCCAGTGTCAATAATAGTTACTTTTTCATGTAGGCTATAATAATAGTAATGAAAATGTGGTGAAGTCATGGAAAATATGTATGAACCCTGAACAGTGAATAATCAGAGGTCTCTATAGCATAATGTAATTTGTGAATTTTGGTGAACATAGTCTAATGGACCGATTTGGAAAAAGACAGATCCTGGCTTCTTTCATTCCAACCAAGCACTGTGTAAGACCTTGGTGCAAATTTTATTTTGTGTCAATGATTGAATATGGGGCGAACTATGAAAACATGTTAATAAGGACAGACTTTTATATATTGCAATACTGTATTTTTACAGAAAGAAAATACCCTCGTTGATAATATGTATTTAACAAATATAGGCCGTATTTATACCATGTTCATACTGTCACAGTGTCTGTGATACAACAATTTTATTATCTCTCTGAATTTTGAATGGATAATATACACTACATGACCAAAAGTATGTGGACACCTGCTCATCAAACATCTCAATACAAAATTATGGGCATTAATATGGAGTTGGTCCCCCCTCTGCTGCTATGACATCCTCCACTCTTCTGGGAAGGCTTTCCACTAGATGTTGGAACATTGCTGCGGGGACTTGCTTCCATTTAGCCACAAGAGCATTAGTGAGGTCGGGCACTGATGTTGGGCAATTAGGCCTGGCTCGCAGTTGGCGTTCCAATTCATCCCAAAGGTGTTCGATGGGGTTGAGGTCAGGGCTCAAACCATTTCTGTCTGTACCTCGCTTTGTGCACGGGGGCATTGTCATGCTGAAACAGGAAAGGGCCTTCCCCAAACAGTTGCCACAAAGTTGGAATGTCTAGAATTTCATTGCATGCTGTAAGTAAGGAGAATAGCCTGAACTATGAAACAGCCCCAGACAATTATTCCTCCTCCATCAAGCTTTACAGTTGGGGCAGGTAGCATTCTCCTGGCTTCCGCCAAACCCAGATTAGTCCGTCGGACCGCCAGATTATGAGCCGTGATTCATCACTCCAGAGAACGCGTTTCCACTGCTCTAGAGTCCAATGGCAGCAAGCTTAATACCACTCCAGCCGACGCTTGGCATTATGCATAGTGATCTTAGGCTTGTGTGCAGCTATTCGGCCATGGAAACCCATTTCATGAAGCTCCCGCTGAACAGTTCTTGTGCTGATGTTGCTTCCAGAGGGAGTTTGGAACTTGGTAGTGAAACAGAAGAATTCATAAATTTTAAGGGGTGTCCACATACTTTTGTATATATAGTGTATCAAGCTGTTATATGACATGTGTGAGCTCATGCATTTGCATCTCCTTTGGGGAATCCCCAATTCTGAATTGAATTAGACCTCAGTGCCATGTTTATGACAGAAGAAAGAACCTGCTAAACTAGAATAAAGTGCATTTGAATGATCGTCAGATGTCCATGGGGAATCTGTGGAGACATGAAACCTCAGCAGAAACAAGTCAATTGGAGTGTTTGTGTGATTGAAAGGGACGGCTCCCTTTTTAAATAAATGATATCTTGTTTTATGTAAGACATATGTCAGCAGTGACTCTAGGGCTTGATGTATGATAGGAATGCCATATAGACTTGAAGTAAGGCGTTTTTTATTGTATTTAAAAGTGTGGCATTCAAAAAGTTTTGACTTGAATGTTGGCTGTATGGCATATATGAGGGGAGGTGTGCCCCTTTTTGTCCAACGAGGACATTTCTGCAAGAATAGGGAGCAAATATTGAGGTACTATGCTCTTATTAGTCCCACATTGAGATTACTTACTTAAACTTAGTGGCTAATATGTGTACCTTAAAATAAAGTGTTACCAAAAGTTTATCTGAAGGTGCATCATGACTGGCGCTAAAGCTTTCATTATTATGTGGGAACTCTCACTACCCATCAAAACTTTTTGTATTTTATTAATGAGTCCATTAATATAAATCCCCCACAAATGGTTCATGTCAGCAGTCAAGTTTTCAAGATAGAGCAATGTCAGTACAGAGCAAAAACTGTGACGATGATGTGTTTTTTGAGTGAACTATCTCTGGGAGACAGACTTTTGAATCATTAAGTTGCACTCAGAGTGCCTGAAACTTTTTCCATCTTCTCCATGTAGAATCTCCAATTAAGCTCCATCTTTTCTCAATGTTCATGCATTACTGTCATATTGGATAACCACGTCAACTGTATAGTGTATGACGCAATCATATATAATAATCTTACTTTGATTGATACGCTGTGTGCTGAGCTTATGCAGCAGTCAAATATGATTTGTTTTCTTTCAAATACTGCTCTTGATTGAGCTTGATAGAGCTTAATAGATCAGATTGGATCTTAGAAATAAAACAGAATAAACAATGGTGACAATATGGCAATTTTCCCCATAAGCAATTATCAGGCATTTCAATTCAAGTGTGTGTGAAATGTGTGGAACCAATTATATTAATATTGAAGCGCTTTAACCGAGACCTGTGCAGACGTTATATGAAAAGCCATATTATTTCATAAGCCTGATCTAAAGTGTTGGTTGGATGATGGCAGATGTGAAACAACGTGCTACTTGTAAACAACCTCCTCTCCTGCCGGTAATGATGGTAACCTGGCTGGTAACCTGCACCACCACCAGCACCATGTCCTCTGCTTGTGCATCTGGTTGACAGCATTGTTTCTCCCTGCTTAGTGGGAGACGGGCACTAGGTGAGACACGTAGGGGAGATAGACTGGAAGAGTTTTCCTGGAAGTCAGTTGTATTCCTTCCTCTAGCCTCAATATACCTAGGCAGGCAGTCAGGCAGGCACACGCACACAATTATGTACACACGCATTCACACACACCTGTACAAACACTCACACACACACACACACGTTCACATGCACACACACACACACACACACACACACACACACACACACACACACACACACACACACACACACACACACACACACACACACACACACACACACACTGATAATCCAAGAGGAGTCATAGATAAATGGCTGGAGGAAAGAACATCAGCAATGGGACTTCCTCATTCCTCTCTCTGTGTGTGGGAACGTGAGCAAAATTACACATCTCAGTTGAACGTGTCCGAACACTGTTAGTGTGGATTCCTCAACGTGACATTCAGTGAACCGGCCAAGATTTGCAATCTGTTAAACAACTTGGCTTTGTCCTCCTGGCTCAGTGGAAGTGGGTATCATCGCCAGTGTGCAATGGCGAGCCAAGAAGGGGTGTTGTTATGAAACTGGCCTCGAACAAACCAATCACATCTAATGAATGTGATGTACAAAGTGTCGATCATTAAGAGACTTCACACTGTGGGGGAGTTAACTACTAGCTAAAGAGGTCAGGAGAGGAAGAGAGGGTCAGGGTGAAAGAGAGAGAGAGCGGGAAAGAGGGGGAAAGAGAGAAAGAGGGTAGCTGAGGGAAAAGGGGAATAAATGAATCAATAAAGATGGTTTCCTTTTTGTTCTCTGGTCAGGCCAACCAAGGTAATCACAACATTTCACATGAAAAATGGCTCTACAATAGTTTTAAGGTAGTATTTAATCTAACATAAATGTATCATTGTAGCCTTATGTACCAATGGGGATGAAAATGATTAAGTAAGTAAAAAATGTATATTAAACATGGGCAATGCATAACAGTACACATACATACCCGAGCTTGATACATTAGGGAAGAGAAGAGTGATACAATCTATCAAAGAGTTTGAGCCCAAGAAAAGAAGTCAGAGCAGCCCATCAGACATAATCAACCTGCCTTGAACATCTGAACAGCTGTCAGTGAACCTGTGGATCAAGGTTGATATGTCTACCTGTTTACCATATTACCAGCAAGTGTGATTGTCATACAGCCCTGAGCATTGCCCACTGAGCACAGATCTCAATTCAACGTCCATTCCACGTTGGTTCAACGTAATTTCATTGAAATGACTCAGAAACAACGTTGATTCAACCAGTGTGTGCTCAGTGGGAGACTTCATCCATATAGACATATATCAATCTCTTTTGTGTAGAAAAGGACTTTGAACATCTCAGTAGACTCACTATGTTCCTTGTAGTGCATGCTATAGATGAATGTACAGTATATAAGGAGGACCTATAGCTATAAACTATGGACAGAATAGAGATGTCATGAGATGTATACTGTAGCTATGGGTTGATAATCAGAAGAATATTAGAAGGATGCTTCTTTGTTTGAGGTTCAGGTTTCTAAATGGCAGACTGAAGTTATCATGTTTACCCACATTCTTATTAGTTGTTAAGGCTTTAAAGCTTTGTGAATTTCAGCAAATATCATGCTAATTCCAACCATGACCTTTAATCTTGTCTTCACGCTTTCAGCCATTCATAATAATGTGGGTGGGTGTACAAGTAACTGACAAAATAAAGGAAACACTTGAGTAAATGAGGGATACAAAGTATATTGAAAGCAGGTTCTTCCACACAAGTGTGGTTCCTGAGGTAATTACGCAATTAAAACTTCCCATCATGCTTAGGGTCATGTATAAAAACGCCCAGTTGCCCGTTATTTTGGCTACCATGGCTAGAAGAAGAGATCTCAGTGACTTTGAAAGAGGGGTCTCAAAAGAGCATAGGAGGTTTATGTGTGTGTGTGTGGGTGTGTGTGTGTGTGTGTGTGTGTGTGTGTGTGTGTGTGTGTGTGTGTGTGTGTGTGTGTGTGTGTGTGTGTGTGTGTGTGTGTGTGTGTGTGTGTGTGTGTGTGTGTGTGTGTGTGTGTGTGTGTGTGTGTGTGTGTCTCAGTCACCGGATCTCAACCCAATTGAACACTTATGGGAAATTCTGGAGCGGCACCTGGCAAAATGTTTTCCATCAGCATCAACAAAACACCAAATTATGGAATTTCTCGTGGAAGAATGGTGTCGCATCCCTCCAATAGAGTTCCAGACACTTGTAGAATCTATGCCAAGGCGCATTGAAGCTATTCTAGTGGCTCTGGCGGCTCGTGGTGGCCCAACGCCCTATTAAGACTCTTTATGTTGGTGCTTCCTTTATTTTGACAGTTGCTTGTATTTATTAAGTCAATCTGACATAATATATAATCCATAGAGAACGTATGCCCGCGTATCGAGGTAAGCGATAGCTACATTACTATAATCTTTAAATGAAAAATTATGTCTCATTCTCTGCATTTGAAATACATGAAACACTACAATATTCTGAGCACAGACTGGTTTTCTTCAGAGGGGCAGATCCAGTGAGAAATTTTAGCTGTCTGTCATATGGATTATTGATCCATGGGACTCAAGTCAAAATTGGCTCTTTCAAAGCAACATGCATCTGTGCATTCCTGGAGGAATGGATTGTAAAACAGATGGAAATAGACCAAGGGTGTTAGTTCTAAAAGTGAGATCCATCTTCCACATTACTATCCACTGTTCTGTCTCATAGCTCCCATCCATCCACTGTTCTGTCCCATAGCTTCCGTCTATCCACTCTTCTATCCTATAGCTTTCGTCTATCCACTGTTCTGTCCCATAGCTTTCAGCCATCCACTGTTCTGTTGCGGAGCTTCCATACATCTACTGTTCTGTCGCATAGCTTCCATCCATCCACTGTTCAGTTCCGGAGCTTCCATCCATCCACTGTTCTGTCCCATAGCTTCCATCCATAAGATAAGATAGTACTTTATTTATACCCCAGAGGAGAAATTTGATCGCACCAGCCAATACATACATTACCAATACATACACCATAAAAACACAACAGGGACACAATGATATTAAAAGCAGCATCAATGAATATAAAAAACTAAGTGTTTGTGTTAAAAAGCCTCATAGCATATGGTAAGAAGGATCTGCGGCAACATTCTGTTTTGGCCCTACGTTAAATAATCCAGGCAGGTACTGTGGAGGGTGTGGATAGTGTTGGCCTCTATACTTCTCAGCTTTTTGAGGATCCACTTATCCAGCATGGGCTCTAGCTTGTCCTGGTTGGTGCCGATGGTAGATCCAGCCTTCATCCACTGTTCTGTCCCATAGCTTCCATCCATCCACTGTTCTGTCCCATAGCTTCTGTCCATCCACTATTATGTCCCATAGGTTTCATCCATCCACTGATCTGTCCTATAGCATCCATGTCAACTCAATTGGAGGGAAGGAAGGAAGGAAAGAGGGAGAGAGGGAGAGAGAGAGAGAGGGAGGAGGGAGGTTGGGAGGGGGAGGAAGGGAGGAAGGGTGTTGGGGTGGGGTTGTGTGTGTGTGTGTGTGTGTATGTGTGAGAGAGAGAGAGAGAAATGGTGAATAAGAGATAGATTTTCATGATGTCAGAATATCCCACATAGGTAGTGTGACTTGCTCTTATAGGACAGAAAAAGCATTCACTCTCTACCCACCTCACGCTGCTGACATGATTTAACATGACTGAGCTAAATGTGAGCAGGTGTCAGAGAGAAGCCCTGTCCCGGCGAAGCAGACGGTGTGTTACATCAAATGTTTTGCCACCCATAAGTCTCATCAGACGACGCAAGTTTTCTGGAAACATTTGAGAGATGTGTCAACACAGAGGGTTGTCAACGTCAGTGGATGGACAATGCCTCTGGGTCCTCACAAGTCCAGATCAGGGGGGAAAGACAGAGATAAGAGAGATAATATGACCCACTATGAGCCATGACAGAGTGGACACATCCAGAATGAGTGGTCATGGCTTTCTATTCAATGCACTTTATAGAGACTGTGAAATTGAACAGTTTAATGCATTTCTTCACAGACCCATCACATTCATCTGTAAGGAATGTGGAGATACTCGTCCTGAAAAGGACAACACGAGTCATGGCATTCCAGTCAACACATACAGTATGTACTTTATAGAGATAATGAAATTACCTAAGTAAGAAGCATTTCTGTTCATATTCACCTGTTCATATTCACCTGAATGTACATATATTAGTCGTCCTGTGGTCCTTGAACATCTCACAAAATGAAGAGGCTGCATTTTATCCATCCTCTCTGTCGGTAAGTCACACAAAACAAATACATGCTGTTGTTAATAAGACAAATCCTAAAAATAGCTTTGTCACTAGCCCCTGTCCCTGTTCCAGCTGTACTGTTCCCATCACCATCACTATCAGTCCTCCAGAGACAAGGTATACGCCCAAAATGGCACCCTATACTATATAGTGCACTACTTTTGACCAGGGCCCAAAGTTTTCTCAATATTTTTGACCAGGGCCCAAAGGCTTCTCACAACTCTTGACCAGGGCCCAAAGACTTCTAACTACTTTTGACCAGGGGCCAAAGGGCTCTCACTACACTTAACCAGGGCCCAAAGGCTTCTCACTACACTTGACCAGGGCCCAAAGACTTCTAACTACTTTTGACCAGGGCCCAAAGGGCTCTCACTACACTTAACCAGGGCCCAAAGGCTTCTCACTACACTTGACCAGGGCCCAAAGGCTTCTTACTACTATTGACCAGGACCCAAAGGACTCGTCAAAGGACTTGTCAAAAGTAGTGAGAAGCCTTTGTGCCCGGTCAAAAGTAGTGTACTAAATATGGAATAGGGTGCCATTTGGGACGCAGGCATTGATTGCAGTCTCATGATGACGTTCATGGGCAGACACACCCAGGGTGGGGATGGAAGTATTCCAGGTGGAGGACTGGCCCTCTGGGGCCCGGCAGCAGGTGTTTCACTTACCCAGATGAGTCAAGTGAGTGGATAATCACCAACACCTGTGTACTGATTGGAGAGCTGTCTCAGTGTGTGCATGGTGTGTTTGTGGGGTGGTGGGAAGGGAGGTGTCAGTTTGTGTGTCTGAGGAGAGAAATGAGAGTACTGTACTCTCGCTAGAGTTACTCTGGAAGGGTGATTGCATCAAACAAAAGATAAATTAATACTTTAATACATTAATGAATTAGTTGAAGGGACTTCATAACACATTCATAACCCATACATAACCCATTCATAAGCAGTACATAGACATTTCATAATGGATTGTCTGCTGTCCCCACATGCTTCAAGACGTCCACCATTGTTCCTGTACCCAAGAAAGCAAATGTAACTGAACTAAATTACTATCGCCCCATAACACTCACTTCTGTCATCATGAAGTGCTTTGAGAGACTAGCCAAGGATCATATCACCTCTACCTTACCTGACACCATAGACCCACATAAATTTGCTTACCGCCCCAATAGATCGACAGATGATGCAATTGCCATCACACTGCACACTGCCCTATCCCATCTAGACAAGAGGAAGACCTATGTAAGAATTCTGTTCATTGACTATACCTCAACATTCAACACCATAGTACCCTCCAAGCTCATCATTAAGCTTGAGGCCCTGGGTCTGAACCCTGCCCTGTGCAACTGGGTCCTGGACTTCCTGACGGGCCACCCCCAGGTGGTGAAGGTTGGAAACAACACCTCAGCTTCGCTGATCCTCAACACTGGGGCCCCACAAGGGTGTGTGCTCAGTTCCCTCCTGTGCTCCCTGTTCATCCATGACTACGTGGCCGTGCACGCCTCCAACTCAATCATCAAGTTTGCAGATGACGCAACAGTAGTAGGCCTGATTATCAATAATGACGAGACAGCCTACAGAGAGTAGCTGAGGGCCCTGGAGTGTGGTGCCAGGAAAATAACCTCTCACCCAACGTCAACAAAACAAAGAGCTGATCGTGGACTTCAGGAAACTGCAGAAGGAGCATCCCCCTATCCACATTGATAGGAACCACAGTGGAGAAGGTGGAAAGCCTCAAGTTCCTCAGCATTCACATCACTGACAAACTGAAATGGTCCACCCAAACAGACAGTGTGGTGAAGAAGGTGCAACAGCGCCTCTTCAACCTCAGAGGTCTGAAGAAAGTTGGCTTGGCACCTAAAACCCTCACGAAGTTTTACTGATGCACAATTGAGAGCATCCTGTCGGGCTGTATCACCACCTTTTACGGCAACTGCACCGCCCGCAACTGCAGGGCTCTCCAGAGGGTGGTGTTATCTGTCCAACGCATCAACAGGGGCAAACTACATGCCCTCCAGAACACCTACAGCACCTGATAGAGGCTGCTGCCCTTTAGAGGCTGCTGCCCTTTATACATAGACTTGAAATCAATGGCCACTTTAATAATGGAACGCTAGTCACTTTAATAATGTTTAGATATTTTGTGTTACTAATCTCATTACTAATTCTATCCTATTCTACTGTATCTTAGTCAATGCCAATGTGACTGCTCACCCAAATATTTATATATTCTTAATTTCATTCCTTTACTTTAGATTTGTGTGTATTGATTGTATTGTTGTGAAATTGTTAGATAGTACTTGTTAGATATTACTGCACTGTTGGAGCTAGAAACACAAGCATTTTGCTACACTCGCAATAACATCTGCTAAACATGTGTATGTTGTCACGCCCTGACCATAGACTGCTTTGTATGTTTGTATGTTTTGTTTGGTCAGGGTGTGATGTGGGTGGGCATTCTATGTTGTATGTCTAGGTTGTCTTTTTCTATGTGTTTGGCCTAGTATGGTTCTCAATCAGAGGCAGGTGTCAGTCGTTGTCTCTGATTGGGAGCCATATTTAGGTAGCCTGTTTTCCTTTGTGTTTTGTGGGTGGTGGTTCCTGTGTCTGTATTTGTTACCATACGGGTCTGTTTCGATTTTCGTTTGTTCTTTCACGTTGTTATTTTTTGTATTTTTGTAGTGTTCAGTTGTATTATTAAAATGGACACTTACCACGCTGCACATTGGTGTTTTATTTTAATTTTAATTTCTTTCACCTTTATTTAACCAGGTAGGCTAGTTGAGAGCAGTTCTCAGTTACAACTGTGACCTGGCTAAGATAAAGAAAAGCAGTTTGACACATACAACAACACAGAGTTACACATGGAATTAACAAACATACAGCCAATAATACAGTAGAAAAAGTCTATATACAGTGTGTGCAAATGATGTAGGATAAGGGAGGTAAGGCAATAAATAGGCCATGGTGGCGTAGTAATTACAATATAGCAATTAAACACTGGAATGGTAGATGTGCAGAAGATGAATGTGCAAGTAGAAATACTGGGGTGCAAAGGAGCAAGATAAATAAATAAATACAGTATGGAGATGAGGTAGTTGGATGGGCTGTTTACAGATGCGCTATGTACAGGTGCATGGATCTGTGAGCTGCTCTGACAGCTGGTGCTTAAAGCTAGTGAGGGAGATATGACCCTCCAGCTTCAGTGATTTTTGCAGTTCGTTCCAGTCATTGGCAGCAGAGAACTGGAAGGAAAGGCGGCCAAATAACATTTGATTTGATTTATTTCTAGATAAGACACCACATACGGTTCACGAAGAGCCATGTGGAAATAGATATTGGGGGAAAATAATGTTCTCTTTAATGTAATGCAAGACCATAAGTGTTACACTGTAACTATACACATGGATGTATTCTCAAATATTTTGTATAGGCCTAGCTACGCTAAGGCTGATGTTGTGTGTCCATTTATCTGGAGGCCTCTCCATCCAAGGTTACTGCAAGCATTATTTATAAAATTCACTAATCCCTCATATCTGTATGCCTCAGGACTGGATGCCTGGATGGATAAACAGGCTTTAGCTGGGGTGTATGGACTGGAAACTGCAATGTATATGCTACTCTCCTCTACGTTTGCATCCAAATTGGCACCCTATTCCTTACATAGTGCACTACCTTTGACCAGAGCCCTATGGGCCCTGGTCAAAGGTAGTGCACTATAAAGGGAATAGGGTGCCTTTTGGGACACATGCTACATTTAATTCTCTACCACTCCTAATCCTGAACTTGAAACATCTTTGACAAGAGCATTCACTACAGTGTCAAATACATTTATTTATACATTTCAACAGCAGCAGCCCAGAGTCAGACAGGCAGAATCAAACAATATGCAAAATAGTACATTGAAACATGAGGCAAGATCATACTGTTTTGGTTGTCATGAAATAGGAACTTTGTATATCATTTGTTCATACAATTTTACAGTAAATCAACTATCTACAGACACAAAAATTGCGATTATGAAATGGCTTTATATAGTTGAAGTCGGAAATTTACATACACTTAGGTTGGAGTCATTTTGCAACCACTCCACACATTTATTGTTAACAAACTATAGTTTTGGCAAGTTGGTAGGACATCAACTTTGTGCATGACACAAGTAATTTTTCCAACAATTGTTTACAGACAGATTTTTTCACTTATAATTCATTGTATCACAATCCCAGTGGGTCAGAAGTTCACATACACTAAGTTCAGAAAATTCCAGAAAATTATGTCATGGCTTTAGAAGCTTCTGATAGGCTAATTGACATAATTTGAGTCAATTGGAGGTGTACCTGTGTATGTATTTCAAGTATTTCAACTCAGTGCCTCTTTGCTTGACATCATGGAAAAATCAAAAGAAATCAGCCAAGACCTCAGAAAAAAATCCTCCACAAGTCTGGTTCATCCTTGGGAGCAATTTCCAAACGCCTGAAGGTACCACGTTCATTGGTACAAACAATAGTACGCAAGTATGAACAGCATGGGACCACACAGCCGTCATACCGCTCAGGAAGGAGACGTGTTCTGTCTCCTAGAGATGAACGTACTTTGGTGCGAAAAGTGCAAATCAATCCCAGAACAACAGCAAAGGACCTGGAGGAAACAGGCACAAAGGTGTCTATATCCACAGTAAAACGAGTCCTATATCGACATAACCTGAAAGGCGGTGGCAAATGGTGGCAAATGGGTCTTCCAAATGGACAGTGACCCCAAGCATACTTCCAAAGTTGTGGCACAATGGCTTAAGGACAACATAGTCAAGGTATTGGATTGGCCATCACAAAGCCCTGACCTCAAACCTATAGATAATTTGTGGGCAGAACTGAAAAAGCGTGTGCGAGCAAGGAGGCCTATAATCCTGATTCAGTTACACCAGCTCTGTCAGGACGATTGGCCCAAAATTCACCCAACTTATTGTGGGAAGCTTGTGGAAGGCTACCCGAAACGTTTGACCCAAGTTAATCAATTTAAAGGCAATGCAACCAAATACTCATTGAGTGTATGTGAACTTCTGACCCACAGGGAATGTGATGAAAGAAATAAAAGCTGAAATAAATAATTCTCTCTACTATTATTCTGACATTTCACATTCTTAAAATAAAGTGTCAGAAATTGTGAAAAACTGAGTTTAAATGTATTTGGCTGAGATGTATGTAAACTTCTGACTTCAACTGTATATTCCATACCTTTTTCAAGAACTGACTTAAACAATTTTACAACAGGACATGAGTGACCTTAATGATGTCAAAAAATATATAATGAGCTCAACAAGCATTGCATTCACATGGGGCCCAGTTCAGACTAGAGATAAGCATGCGTAAATGGTCATTCCCTTTTTATGCATTTTTCTCTCCATGCCTATTCTGCCCTTGAATTTAAGCATGAGAACAGCATGCTTCTCACCTGCTATTCGTTTTGGGTGGAGATCAAATATACGAAGGTGTGGCAGAGGTGTGTCTATAGATACACCATATTCTTCATTCCCTAATTATTCTACTACCTTTAAGCGTGAGGAAACCATGAATAAGGTCTAGCGAATAAACCAGTTCCAAGTGGAAAAAGCATCTATTTTATTTTTTCCTATAGAAATAACACCATTCTCCATGTAATGTCATTTACAACTTGATAAGAGCTATCAATAATAGCTAGGTATATGCGCAATCCGTTTGGATAAAGAAATTGGAAATATAAATGATACTTGTTTTAGATATATTTTACCTTATAATCACTGGAGACAAATGTGAAACCTCCGGTAAGACAAGGGGTGGCGGTCTGTGTCTATTTGTAAATAACAGCTGGTGCACGAAATCTAATGTTAAGGAAGTCTCTCATGATAAGCTGTAGACTACACTACTTACCAAGAGACTTTTCATCTATATTTTTCCTAGCTGTCTATTTACCACCACAACCAATGTTGGCATGAAGACCGCACTGAACGAGCTGTTTGCCATAAGCAAACAAGAAAATGGTCATCCAGACGCTGCGTTCCTAGTGGCCGGGGACTTTATTGCAGGGGAACTTAAATCCGTTTTATCAAATTTCTACCAGCATGTTACATGTGCAACCAGAACAAAAAAAATCTAGACCACCTTTACTCCACACACAGAGACGTGTACAAAGCTCTCCCCCGCCCTCCTTTTGGAAAATCTGACCATAATTCTATCCTTACAAGCAAAAACTAAAGCAGGAAGTACCAGTGACTCGCTCAATACGGAAGTGGTCAGATGAGGCAGATGCTAAGCTACTGGACTGTTTTGCTAGCACAGACTGGAATATGTTCTGGGATTCTTCCAATGGCATTGAGGAGTACACCACATCAGTCATTGGCATCATCAATAAGTACATCGATGACGTCATCCCCACTGTGACCGTACGTACATACCCCAACCAGAAGCCATGGATTACAGGCAACATCTGCACTGAGTTAAAGGGTAGAGCTGCCGCTTTCAAGGAGCGGGACTCTAACCCGGACACTTACAAGACATCTTGCTATGCCCTCTGACGAACCATCAAACAGGCAAAGCGTCAATACAGGACTAAGATTGAATCTTACTACACCGGCTCCGACGCTCGTCGGAAGCGGCAGGGCTTGCAAACTATTATGGACTACAAAGGGAAGCACAGCCGCGAGCTGCCTAGTGTGAGAGAAAAATTACGTATTTACCTGATTTGTTTGATATTGAACAATTATATACCTAACAATAGTAAGACATTTCTGTTCTACAAATGCTGTGTTTTTATGGTCTCCACTCTAGCTCCCTGCAGCTAATCTGGGCGTATTGGCACTAGAGCTAGTTTGAACTGACAGTTGACTTGGTGTCAAAACCTAAAGACTGCATTCTAATGACAAGATGTGGTGGGTGTAACCGAGATCGAGATAGCCTGTAGGAGTAGAACAAAACCCTCCTTGTTCCTAATCATCCTGGCATCTAGGCCGGGTTGGGGGTTAAAACAACACCAGGTGCAGATAACCATGAGATGAACCCAAAGTGGCTTATCATGCCCCCCGATCTACATGGGAGGGGTGGAACCATCCATGACTAAGCATTTTTAGTGTCAGCTATGTAAGAACCAGGATTCCTCTGGAAGGTTAAGCTCTCGGCAACACACTTTAGAGTGTGCTGTCAAGCAGATTCGTTATTGCAATAATTAATCAATGTTAAATAAAGATTGATTGTTTGTCCAAGTCTCTCTCAGTATACATGAATTTCCACGACAACAGTGACATGAGCCTACCAGATGAGCTAAATGACTTCTATGCTCGCTTCGAGGCAAGCAACACTGAAGTATGCATAAGAGTACAGGCTGTTCCGGACAACAGTGTGATCACACTCTCCGTAGCCGATGTGAATAAGATCTTTAATCAGGTCAACATTCACAAGGCCACAGGACCATACGGATTACCAGGACGTGTACTCCGAGCATGCGCTGACCAACTGGCAAGTGTTTTCACTGACATTTTCAACCTGTCCCTGACCGAGTCTGTAATACCAACATGTTTGAAGCAGACCACCATAGTCCTTGTGCCCAAAAACACCAAGGTAACCTGCCTAAATGACTACCGACTCGTAGCACTCACGTCTGTAGCCATGAAGTGCTTTGAAAGGCTGGTCATTGCTCACATCAACACCATTATCCCAGAAAACCTAGACCCACTCCAATTTGCATACCGCCCCAAAAGATCCACAGATGAAGCAATCTCTATTGCACTCCACACTGCCCTTTCCCACCTAGACAAAATGAACACCTACGTACGAATGCTATTCATTGACTACAGCTCAGTGTTCAGCACCATAGTGCCCTCAAAGCTCATCACTAAGCTAAGGACCTTGGGACTAAACACTTCCCTTTGCAACTGGATCCTGAACTTCCTGACAGGCCGCCCCCAGGTGGTAAGGGTAGGTACCAACACATCTGCCCCGCTGATCCTCAACACGGGGGCCCCTCAGGGGTGCGTGCTCAGTCCCCTCCTGTACTCCCTGTTTACTTATGACTGCATGGCCAAGCACGACTCTAACACCATCATTAAGTTTGCCGATGACACAACAGTGATCACCGACAGTGATGAGACAGTCTATAGGGAGGAGGTCAGATACCTGGCAGTCTGGTGCCAGGATAACAACTTCTCCCTCAACGTGATCAAGACAAAGGAAATGATCGTGGACTACAGGAAAAGGAGGGTCGAGCACGCCCCCATTCTCTGTGACGGGTCTGTAGTGGAGTAGGTTGAGAGCTTTAACTTCCACGGTTTCCACATTACCAATGAACCATCGTGGTCCAAACACACCAAGACAGTTGTGAAGAGGGAACGACAATGTCTATTCTCCCCCGGGAGACTGAAAAGATTTGGCATGGGTCCTCAGATCCTCAAAATGTTCTGCAGCTGCACCATCGAGAGAATCCTGACTGGTTGCATCACTGCCTGGTATGGCAACTGCTCGGCCTCCGACCGCAAGACATTACAGAGGGTAGTGCGTACGGCCCAGTACATCACTGGGGCCAAGCTTACTGCCATCCAGGACTTCTATACCAGGCGGTGTCAGAGGAAGGCCCTAAAAATTGCCAAAGACTCTAGCCACCCTAGTCATAGACTGTTCTCTCTGCTACCACACGGCAAGCGGTACCGGAGCACCAAGTCTAGGTCCAAAAGGCTTCTTGAAAATAAAGGAGAGCCGCACACTCTAAGACTTCAGGCAGGCAAGCTGTCTTCATCAGGGTACAATCACAAACCATGCAGGGTGACTCATTTATATAGTGTCAAAAGATACACACAGGTGTCTGTAATCATGGCCAAGTATGGCCTAATATCATTGGTTAATTCTCAAATATTAAAATGACATACAAAGAACAACATACAAAAAATAAATGGATAGGATATGATCATAGATTCAATTTAGACTGTATGAGCCAAAAGGCTTCTTAACAGCTTCTACCCACAAGCCATAAGACTCCTGAACAGCTAATCAAATGGCTACTCTGACTATTTATTATTAATGCATAGACACGCATAGACACTTTACCTCTACCTACATGACCATATTACCTCAATTACCTCAACTAACCTGTGCCCCCGCACATTGACTCTGTACCGGTACCCCCTGTATATAGGGGGGTTCAATATGCAACAACTATCACGGGCTACTAATATGACTAGGATATTGCCTTTGACTGCTTGACAATTAAAGAAAGTTGAAAGAAAATCTATTTAATTAACATTTTTATTTGACCTTAATGCTATTAGCCTCTATTAGCATTGAATAACAGATTCACTTAATGGAACAACAGATAAAAAATTTATCGAAAGGAAGTTTGTTCTGAAGTGTCTGTCCTATATCTGAGAGATATAAGAAAGTTCAGGAAATACACTGCTCAAAAAAAATAAAGGGAACACTTAAACAACACAATGTAACTCCAAGTCAATCACACTTCTGTGAAATCAAACTGTCCACTTAGGAAGCAACACTGATTGACAATAAATTTCACATGCTGTTGTGCAAATGGAATAGACAAAAGGTGGAAATTATAGGCAATTAGCAAGACACCCCCCAAAAAGGAGTGATTCTACAGGTGGTGACCACAGACCACTTCTCAGTTCCTATGCTTCCTGGCTGATGTTTTGGTCACTTTTGAATGCTGGCGGTGCTCTCACTCTAGTGGTAGCATGAGACGGAGTCTACAACCCACACAAGTGGCTCAGGTAGTGCAGTTCATCCAGGATGGCACATCAATGCGAGCTGTGGCAAAAAGGTTTGCTGTGTCTGTCAGCGTAGTGTCCAAAGCATGGAGGCGCTACCAGGAGACAGGCCAGTACATCAGGAGACGTGGAGGAGGCCGTAGGAGGGCAACAACCCAGCAGCAGGACCGCTACCTCCGCCTTTGTGCAAGGAGGTGCACTGCCAGAGCCCTGCAAAATGTGCATGTGTCTGCTCAAACGGTCAGAAACAGACTCCATGAGGGTGGTATGAGGGCCCGACGTCCACAGGTGGGGGTTGTGCTTACAGCCCAGCACCGTGCAGGACGTTTGGCATTTGCCAGAGAACACCAAGATTGGCAAATTCGCCACTGGCGCCCTGTGCTCTTCACAGATGAAAGCAGGTTCACACTGAGCACATGAGCACATGTGACAGACGTGACAGAGTCTGGAGACGCCTTGGAGAATGTTCTGCTGCCTGCAACATCCTCCAGCATGACCGGTTTGGCGGTGGGTCAGTCATGGTGTGGGGTGGCATTTCTTTGTGGGGCCGCACAGCCCTCCATGTGCTCGCCAGAGGTAGCCTGACTGCCATTAGGTACCGAGATGAGATCCTCAGACCCCTTGTGAGACCATATGCTGACATATGCACATTTGTGGCCTGCTGGAGGTCATTTTGCAGGGCTCTGGCAGTGCACCTCCTTGCACAAAGGCGGAGGTAGCGGTCCTGCTGCCTGGTTGTTGCCCTCCTACGGCCTCCTCCACGTCTCCTGATGTACTGGCCTGTCTCCTGGTAGCGCCTCCATGCTCTGGACACTACGCTGACAGACACAGCAAACCTTTTTGCCACAGCTCGCATTGATGTGCCATCCTGGATGAACTGCACTACCTGAGCCACTTGTGTGGGTTGTAGACTCCGTCTCATGCTACCATTAGAGTGAGAGCACCGCCAGCATTCAAAAGTGACCAAAACATCAGCCAGGAAGCATAGGAACTGAGAAGTGGTCTGTGGTCACCACCTGCAGAATCACTCCTTTTTTGGGGGTGTCTTGCTAATTGCCTATAATTTCCACCTTTTGTCTATTCCATTTGCACAACAGCATGTGAAATTTATTGTCAATCAGTGTTGCTTCCTAAGTGGACAGTTTGATTTCATAGAAGTGTGATTGACTTGGAGTTACATTGTGTTGTTTAAGTGTTCCCTTTATTTTTTTGAGCAGTGTATATATATTTTTTTACATGTATTTAACCCCTTATTTTTGGCACTAAACTGTAGCCATATATACTTCAATTCACCTTCAGACGTGTCTTGTGAGGCCTGTGGGTATCTTAGAGCAAAACAACCGACATGTAAAGTACCAGTCAAAAGTTTGGACCTATTCCTTCAAGGCTTTTTCTTTATTTTGCGTTTTTTCTACAATGTGTAATAATAGTGAAGGCATCAAAACTACGAAAAAACACATATGTGAATCATGTAGTAACAAAAAAGTGTATCCACCTTTTGCCTTGATGACAGCTTTGCACACTCTTGGCATTCTCTCAACCAGCTTCACCTGGAATGCTTTTCCAACAGCCTGGAAGGAGTTCTCACATATGCTGAGCACTCTTTGGCTGCATTTCCTCCACTCTGTGGTCAGGTGATTGTGGAGGCCAGGTCATCTGATGCAGCACTCCATTACTCTCGTTCTGGTCAAATAGCCATTACACAGCCTGGAGGTGTGTTGGGTCATTGTCCTGTTGAAAAACAAATGATAGTCCCACTAAACGTAAACCAGATGGGATGGCGTATCGCTGCAGAATGCTGTGGTAGTCATGCTGGTTAAGTGTGCCTTGAATTCTAAATAAATCACTGACAGTGTCAACAGCAAAGCAACCCCAAAGCATCACACCTCCTCCTCCATGCTTCACGGTGGGAACCACACATATGGAGATAATCCGTTCACCTACTCTGCGTCTCACAAAGACAAATGGGTTGAAACCAAAAAATTCAAATTTGGACTCATCAGACCAAAAGCCAGATTTCCACCGGTTTATTGCCCATTGCTCGTGTTTCTTGGACCAAGCAAGTCTCTTCTTATTATTGGTGTCCTTTAGTTGTGGTTTCTTTGCAGAAATTCGACCATGAAGGCCTGATTCACGCAGTCTCCTCTGAACAGTTGATGTTGAGATGTGTCTGTTACTTGAACTCCGTGAAGCATTTATTTGGGCTGGCAACTCTAATGAACTTATCATCTACAACAGAGGTAACTCTGTGTCTTCCTTTCCTGTGGCGGTCCTCATGAGAGCCAGTTTCATCATAGTGCTTGATGGTTTCTGCGACTGCACTTGAAGAAACGTTCAAAGTTCTTTAAATTTTCCAGATTGACTGACCTTCATGTCTTAAAGTAATGATGAACTGTTGTTTCTCTTTGCTTATTTGAGCTGTTCTTGCCATAATATGGACTTGGTCTTTTACCAAATAGGGCTATCTTCTGTATGCCACCCTTACCTTGTCACAACTGATTGGCTCAAATGCATTAAGAAGGAAATAAATTAACTTTTAACAAGGCACACCTGTTAATTGAAATGCATTCCAGGTGACTACCTCATGAAGCTTGTTGAGAGAATACCAAGAGTGTGCAAAGCTGTCATCAAGGAAAATGGTGGCTACTTTGAAGAATCTCAAATATAAAATATATTTAGATTTGTTTAACACTTTATTGGTTATTACATTATTCCATGTGTTATTTCATAGTTTTTACGTCTTCACTATTATTCTACACTGTAGAAAATAGTAAAAATAAAGAATAACCCTTGAATGAGTAGATGTGTTAAAACTTTGTTTTATAGAGTGCAGTGATGTGTCCTATAAGGAGCATTGGTGGCAAATCTGATGGCCGAATGGTAAAGTACATCTAGCCGCTCAATAACACCCGTGCCTGCCGATCTATAAATTACTTCTCTGTAATCTAGCATGGGTAGGATGGTCATCGGAATCAGGGTTAGTTTGGCAACTTGGGTGAAAGAGGAGAGATTACAATAGAGAAGGTAACTCCAGGGGTACGCGCAATGCCGTCGGGGGTACGCCAAATAAAAATGTCTTCACATTTTCAAACAGTATATTTATATTTTCCAATGAGGCTTTACAGGGGTTTTTTCCCGCCTGAGTAGCCTCATTTCACTGCCAAAAATAAAATTAAACCATCTAGTGTTCAGCGAAATAAAAACACAATGTCAAATACAGGTAGCCTAGTCAAATAATTAACATTCAATCACATTAACCTTTACTCTCTCACGGGAAACCTTCACTCTTGCGCAGACATTTAGAAACGAAACATGACAATTTGAAAACTAAGCCACAGGAGTTTTTTGAGTGAGAATAAAGACCACTTTCAGGTAGTAAGACATGTATAAAAGTAACAGATACCATTAATAAGATGGTGCTAGAAGTGTCTTATATGGTGAGCTACCGAGTGGCTAGGACAGGCAAGCCCCATACTATTGTGGAGGACTTAATTCTTCCTGCTGACGCGGATATGGCTGGGATAATGCTGGGGGAAAGGCCCAAAAAACTATACAGACAATGACTTCAAACAACACTGATTCACGACGCATCAGTGACATGGCAGGAGATGTTTTGAAACAATTACTGATTCGCATACACGCCAGTGAATTATATGCGTTACAACTGGATGAGTCAACAGACGTGGCGTGCCTGGCACAGCTCCTGGTATATGTCCGTTATGTTTAGGGGGGGTCAATTAAGGAAGACATCCTGTTCTGCAAACCACGGGAAACCAGGATGACATGAGAGGATATTTTTTAAGTACTGGACAGCATTGTGAGATCAAATGGACTTTGGTGGTCAAGATGTGTTAGTATCTGTACTGATGGCGCAAAAGCCATGACAGGGAGACATAGTGGAGTGGTAACTAACGTGCAAGCAGTTGCTCCCGACACCACTTGGGTACACTGCAGCATCTGCCGAGAGGCTCTTGCTGGCAAGGGAATGCCTGACAGCTTGAAAGACATTTTGGACACTACAGTTAAAAGGGTTAACTTTGTTAAGCAAGGCCCCTGAATTCTAGTGTATTTTCTGCATTACACAATGATATGAGCAACGACCATGTAACGCTTTTATAACATACAGAAGTGTAGAATAGAATACAGTATATACAGTTGAAGTCAAAAGTTTACATACACCTTAGCCAAATACATTTAAACTCATTTTTTAACAATTCCTGACATTTAATACCAGTAAAAATTCCCTGTCGTAAGTCAGTTAGGATCACCACTTTATTTTAAGAATGTGAAATGTCAGAATAATAGTAGAGAGAATATTTATTTCAGCTTTTATTTCTTTCATCACATTCCCAGTGGGTCAGAAGTTTACATACACTCAATTAGTATTTGGTAGCATTGCCTTTAAATTGTTTAACTTTGGTCAAACATTTCGGGTAGCCTTCCACAAGCTTCCCTCAATCAGTTGGGTGAATTTTGGCCCATTCCTCCTGACAGAACTGGTGTAATTGAGTCAGGTTTGTTGGCCTCCTTGCTCGCACACGCTTTTTCAGTTCTGCCCACAAAATTTTCTATAGGATGGAGGTCAGGGCTTTGCGATGGCCACTCCAACACCTTGACTTTGTCCTTAAGCCATTTTGCCACAACTTTGGAAGTATGCTTGGGGTCATTGTTCATTTTTCATTGTTCAAGATCCATTTGCAACCAAGCTTTAACTTCCTGACTGATGTCTTGAGATGTTGCTTCAATATATCCACATAATTTTCCTGCCTCATGATGCCATCTATTTTGTGAAGTGGACCAGTCCCTCCTGCAGCAAAGCACCCCCACAACATGATGCTGCCACCCCCGTGCATCACGGTTGGGATGGAGTTCTTCGGCTTGCAAGCCTCCCCCTTTTTCCTCCAAACATAACGATGGTCATTATGGCCAAACAGTTCTATTTTTGTTTCATCAGACCAGAGGACATTTCTCCAAAAAGTACGATCTTTGTCCCCACGTGCAGTTGCAAACCGTAGTCTGGCTCTTTTTATGGCGGTTTTGGAGCAGTGGCTTCTTCCTTGCTGAGTGGCCTTTCAGGTTATGTCGATATAGGACTCATTTTATTGTGGATATAGACACTTTTGTACCTGTTTCCTCCAGCATCTTCACAAGGTCCTTTGCTGTTGTTCTGGGATTGATTTGCACTTTTCACACCAAAGTACGTTCATCTCTAGGAGACAGAACTCGTCTCCTTCCTGAGCTGTATGACGGCTGCGTGGTCCAATGGTGCTTTTACTTGCGTACTATTGTTTGTACAGATGAACGTGGTACCTTCAGGCATTTGGAAGTTGCTCCCAAGGATGAACCAGACTTGTGGAGGTCCACAATTTTTTTCTGAGGTCTTGGCAAATGTCTTTAGATTTTTCCATGATGTCAAGCAAAGAGGCACTAAGTTTGAAGGTAGGCCTTGAAAGACATACACAGGTACACATCCAATTGACTCAAATGATGTCAATTAGCCTATCCGAAGCTTCTAAAGCCATGACATCATTTTCTGGAATTTTCCAAGCTGTTCAAAATGCACAGTCAACTTAGTGTATGTAAACTTCTGACCCACTGGAATTGTGATACAGTGAATATTAAGTGAAATAATCTGTCTGTAAACAATTGTTGGAAAAATTACTTGTGTCATGCACAAAGTAGATGCCCTAACCGACTTGCCAAATAGTTTGTTAACAAGAAATGTGTGGAGTGGTTGAAAAACTAGTTTTAATGATTAAACCTAAGTGTATGTAAACTTTTGACTTCAAATGTACATATGAGATGAGTAACACAAAATATATAAATAGTCAACAAAGATTTGAAAGTTTAATACTTAAAACCAGCATATCCAATTGTTTGGTCCGAGCAATCGGATTCCACGCTTCAAGATTGCTTCGATCACGTGGACTGGGATATGTTCCACATAGCGTCAAACAACATCATTGATGAATACGCTGATTCGGTGAGCGAGTTTATTAGTAAGTGCATCGGTGTTGTTGTACCCACAGTGTCTATTAAAACATTCCCCAATTAGAAACCGTGGATTGATGGCAGCATTCGCGCAGAACTGAAAGCACGAACCACTGCTTTTAATCAGGGCAATCAGGGCAAGGTGACCGGAAACATGACCGAACAACTTCTTTGCTCGCTTTGAGGACAATACAGTGCCACTGACACGACCCGCTACCAAAACCTGCGGGCTCTCCTTCACTGCAGCCAACGTGAGTAAAACATTTAAACGTGTTAACCCTTGCAAGGCTGCAGGCCCATACGACATGCCCGGCCACGACCTCAGAGCATGCGCAGACCAGCTGGCTGGTGTGTTTACGGACATATTCAATCCTTATCCCAGTTTGCTGTTCCCACATGCTTCAAGAGGGCCACCATTGTTCCTGTTCCCAAGAGAGCTAAGGTAACTGAGCTAAATGACTACCGCCCCGTAGCACTCACTTCCTTCATCATGAAGTGCTTTGAGAGACTAGTCAAGGACCATATCACCTCCACCCTAACTGACACGCTAGACTCACTCCAATTTGCTTACCGCCCCAATAGGTCCACAGACGATGCAATCGCAATCACACTGCACACTTCCCTAACTCATCTGGACAAGAGGAATACCTATGTAAGAATGCTGTTCATCGACTACAGCTCAGCATTTAACACCATAGTACCCTCCAAACTCGTCATTAAGCTCGAGATCCTGGGTCTCAGCCCCGCCCTGTGCAACTGGGTCCTGGACTTCCTGACGGGCCGCCGCCAGGTGGTGAAGGTAGGAAACAACATCTACACTTCGTTGATCCTCAACACTGGGGCCCCACAAGGGTGCGTTCTCAGCCCTCTCCTGTATTCCCTGTTCACCCATGACTGCGTGGCCATGCACGCCTCCAACTCAATCATCAGGTTTGCAGACGACACAACAGTTGTATGCTTGATCACCAACAACGATGAGACGGCCTACAGGGAGGAGGTGAGGGCCCTCGGAGTGTGCTGTCAGGAAAATAACCTCACACTCAATGTCAACAAAACATAGGATATGATCGTGGACTTCAGGAAACAGCAGAGGGAGCAGCCCCCTATCCACATCGACAGGACAGTAGTGGAGAAGGTGAAAACTTTTAAGTTCCTCGGCGTACACATCACGGACAATCTGAAATGGTCCACCAACACAGACAGCGTGGTGAAGAAGGCGCAGCATTTACAGATGGGCTGTGTACAGCTGCAGCGATCGGTTAGCTGCTCAGATAGCTGATGTTTAAAGTTAGTGAGGGATATATAAGTCTACAACTTCAGCAATTTTTGCAATTCGTTCCAGTCATTGGCAGCAGAGAACTGGAAGGAAAGGCGGCCAAATAGGTGTTGGCTTTGGGGATCAGCAGTGAAATATACCTGCTGGAGCACGTGCTACGGGTGGGTGTTGCTATGGTGACCAGTGAGCTGAGATAAGGCGGGCTTTACCTAGCAAAGACTTATAGATGACCTGGAGCCAGTGGGTTTGGCGACGAATATGTAGCAAGGTCCAGCCAACGAGAGCATACAGTTCGCAGTGGTGGGTAGTATATGGGGCTTTGGTGACAAAACGAATGGCACTGTGATAGACTGCATCCAATTTTCTGAGTAGAGTGTTGGAGGCTATTTTGTAAATGACATCGCCCAAGTCAAGGGTCAACATGGATAGTCAGTTTTACGAGGGTATGTTTGGCAGCATGAGTGAAGGAGGCTTTGTTGCGAAATAGGAAGCCGATTCTAGATTTAATTTTGGATTGGAGATGCTTTATGTGAGTCTGGAAGGAGAGTTTACAGTCTAACCAGACACCTAGATATTTGTAGTTTTCCACATATTCTAAGTCAGAACCGTCCAGAGTAGTGAGGCGGGCGGTGTTGGTGCGGTGTTGGTGCAGGGAACAATTGGTTGAAGAGCATGCATTTAGTTTTACTAGCATTTAAAAGCAGCTGGAGCAGCTGGGGATGACAGCGGCAGCTTTCCAATCTTTGGGGATCTCAGACGATACGAAAGAGAGGTTGAACAGGCTAGTAATAGGGTTGCAACAATTTCGGCAGATAAATTCAGAAAGAGAGGGTCCAGATTGTCTAGCCCAGCTGATTTGTAGGGATTCAGATTTTGCAGCTCTTTCAGAACATCAGCTGTCTGGTTTTGGGTGAAGGAGAAGCAGGGGGGCTTGGGCAAGTTTCTGCGGGGGGTGCAGAGCTGTGGAAAGCATGGATAGCCGTAGAAAGCCGTAGAAAAATGTTTATTGAACTGATCGATTATCGTAGATTTATTGGTGGTGACAGTGTTTCCTAGCCTCAGTGCAGTGGGAAGCTGAGAGGACGTGCTCTTATTCTCCATGGACTTTTTGGAATTAGTGCTACATTGCAAATTTCTGTTTGAATAAGCTAGCCTTAGCTTTCCTAACTAACGTATACTGGTTCCTGACTTCCCTGAATAGTTGCATATCGTGGGGGCTATTCGATGCTAAATTGTGCTAAATGTAGTCCAATACAGTACCTAGTTACTTGTCTTAAATTGTAATCAGTAGCGTAACTTTTGGATTACCCAAACTCAGTAACGTAATCTGATTACATTCAGTTACTTTTAGATTACTTTCTCATTAAGAGGCATTAGAAGAAGACAAAAATGTATTTAACCAATTGAACAACATCTATTGCAGGATAAATAAATGTTAAAGGTTCCATAGCTTTCCATATATGGATGTTCAATTTCACTTTATGGGTTGGTTATGTAGGCTTCTTCTAACCAATCACTTTCTACTACATATAATAATATGATTAAATTATATATTTACAATTATATACAGTATATCATTCATATGTCCAAAAATGGATGTAGCAACTACAGATTGTCTCTTTAAGTCTATCAAAAGTGTATGAGTTTGAGCATGTATCCATTAGGCCTATGATTATAATTTTTTTAAATTAGTATTAATTAGATTGAGCAGTAAAAGCCCCACTTTTATTCCATAGACTGGGATCTGCACTATGCAGCTGTTGCAAGAGCGCATTTTTCACTGGCTGTCCACTGGTTTCAAAAACAATGATTGATAGGCAGCTTAAACTTCTTGAATTCAACCATTACTGGGTTCAAATACACATTTAGATTTGTGAACAGCCATCCACAACAACCACAATCCGTAAGGCGCAAATAGCTAAATGAGAGAACAGCAGTGTGATTCACATCAATGCGCTTTGTACATATCAATAATACGTGATATCCATATCGCCATAGACTACACCACTGCTGTCATCCTTACCTCCAAGCATTTATTCAAGTTGGATAATCTTTGGATGCAGTCGCACCATTGGAAGACATGGCTTGGACTGTAGCCTACAAAAGCCTATTCCTGCTCTTTTCCTGTGATCCATCAAACACATTTGGTGTGTCATCATAGTGGTCTATGACTTGTGGTCAGACTCGCTAAGGTGGAACAAACTTAAACCTGCGCCTTTTGTCAATGCTGATTTGAATGTCATTAAGAAAACAGCGAATTGTCAAAGATTTTTTTCCGCAAACATCCTTTCTGAATCTAAAAGTAATCTTCAAAGTAATCATCTAGTTTTTCAAAAGTATCTGTGATCTGATTACAATATTTTAGCTGGTAACGTAACGGATTACAGTTTTTTTTAAATGTAATCTCTTACATGTAACGGATTACATGTGTGATTCTATAGCAAATGCTCTCAAGTGTAGGAAATGTAGTTATTGGAGTGTATAGCTCTGTGGGCCCATATTATCAAGCCACAAGTCTAACACCGACTCAGTATCCTTACCAGGCGACATAGCATCCACGGACACTCTAGCTCTTGAGGGCTCTCTTGTTCTCATTAAATTATGCATGCTCTGCTGGCTATAGGGGAATCACAATAAAATATATTTCCTACATAACAGATGGTGAAAATATTGTGAGTTTCTATGGAGGCATGTGTATCATTTTGGTGCAATTATTTCAGCTTCTGTTCCGTCATTGAGGCATGTAACATATTCCGCCTTTTAAAGCCAGGCACGCTAGACAGCATCTGTGTTCAGAAAGTGGAGCCCAAGAAGTCTGGCTTTCGGTTCTAAATATAGCATTTCTCAAAGTGTTTATTATTTGATATTGGTTTTACTTGTAAGTAAATCTTTGTCCTTTCTTGTATTACCATGATAGAATCATAATGAGTTGTTTATCAAGTGTGACTGGGAGTTTATGGCTGACTACTATAAGTTCTCTTTGCAGAGCTCACTGACAAGCCTGCTGTGCTGGGTCATATGTAAAGAAGTGTGTTTTGGTAAGTAGCAGGGTCTCCGTCGTTACACAGCCAGTTTGCTATCTGCCATGTCAAACCATTGAACACGGTAAGGAGATGAAATTCCTTCAAATAAATGCTCTGTTTAAATTGCAATACTATCGAGCTGCCTGTCCCTCCTTCCCTATTTCCTATTATCTTACTCTTTCTGAAGGAAAAAGGACTGCAGACATAATAACAACAGAACAAGACATGAAGATGCATGTATCAGAATGGCAGAGTGGTAGTATAAAGTCTGTGCTGAAATCTGGAAGGATGGATATGTTAATTAACTTTTAATCCATAAGTGATGCATAAAAATGTAAGCATCGTTCAATAGAAAGTCCAGACTTGGTGATAACTTTAAAACGGACTATGTAACTGAACATGTATTATACTGAAGTTTGATTTCCATTCACATTGAAATGGCTGTTACTGTAAATGTTTCCTCATATCCAGGTCTTAACATGCATCTGCTAAATTTTACCTGGGTCATGTAGGTTATAACGTGAACGAACTGCTACCACTTTTCTAAAAATACCATTTTATTCTTTCATACTGCAGAGATAGAGTCGTGTGGTAACTATTGGCAACCAACTATCATATCAGGAAACATTCTCGCATGAATCACCAGAGAACAGTAAACACACAAGAAATGCCTTGCTGCCTAACAATTGCACAATTATTCTATATGACTATGATTGGTCGAGCTTTAAATGACTTTCAGCTTAGAAAGGGTTCATAAAGCCTTCATAATGCCATCATAAGCACTACATAAATGTGTTAATGAAGGCCTTATGAGGACTTTATAAGCTGCACGTCAATTACAGCGGGACCCAATGATTGTCTTCACAGTGCTGACAGAAGTAATGTTGTTGTAATATCAAAGCATATCTTCTTTAGGCCTATTTTAACAATGAAAAAGCTTTGTCTAAATTCAATTAAATTATCCTTGTGACATTTTTCTAACAGAATTAGTTCTACCATGGAAAAATCAGACTTCTCTTTTGCTGTTGCTGACAAATTACCGGAGAAAAGCAGCCTGTTTGCTGTTTACCTCTTCCATGTGCATTTGCATCATTCTGAGAAATGTATTCGATTTATTCGAATTTCGACAGTGACCTACCGGCAATTATCCAGACTTCCTCCACACAAACTAGGATTCCCTGACCACTAACAAGGACACTGGTGTCAAGATGTCTTATGTGTCAAGACGTGTGGCAAAGTCTTGATACAGTCAGAATTGCCCTGGACACATTCAGACACTCAATGACATATATTGTGTCGGAATATGTGTCAAGACGTGTCCGATCTTGATACAGGGGTATTTTGAGCTGTGTAGGTGTCAGGATCTGTCTACTCGGTCTACTGTGAGCCATATGACCATGAAGAAGACTGGGGGACTAAGTGTGAATTCACACAATGATGTCTATGTGTTGGAAGGGTACATAATGTACATAAGGACTCACTACTCTCTCAATGAGTACATATCCAATTTGCACTTCTTGGCATAAGCATTTATTCACTTCTTATGTACTGCTTATGAATGTCTTATGTATGAGTTATTAATGTGTTATGAAGTCCTTATGGAGATACCCTTCAAATAAAGTGTTACATATCATCTCAGAACACCTTTCTTCTCAGTCTGAATTCAACAGAGTGCCGTGACATTCATCACTACACTCCATATTAGCAAATCAGAAATGGTAAATCTTCTTGACATTAAAACCATAAGTCCTTTGCTTTTGAAGTCAGCGTTGCTTGTGACACTTGGAAAAATGCACCGGTAAGCGGTTTTACTGTGTGATCTGAACCGTTAAATAGCACCGTGTTCAGTATCACACCAGCTGTAATACGTCTAATTCACATGGAGTCATGACCGTGCCATGTCGATGTCCACACTTCCTTAGAGTGTTAGCGGCGGGGGCTAGGGAAGTGTAATGGCTACAGGGACTATGGGGGTAGAGGCCTCTCATGTCTCCCTATAGGGGAGTAACCTGTGTCACACTCATTGATCTCAGTGACCACACACAAACGCGCACACATGTACACACACACATACACACAGACAGACACACAAACACACATCCCCCAGTGACCACACTCTGACCACATTCTGCTGTGCTCCAGTGATGAATGCCCCCAATTGGGTAATTGGTGGAAATAAAGTAACACTCTTTGACTTCAGAGCGTGTGAGTAATAGTTTGATCGTGGTGATTATACTTTACATACCACTGAACTCTACTGGGGGAGTGGTTGTATGGAATTGTGTTGGTGCTCTCCGCAAGCTATTTTGTATCCCCTGTGTCTATTGATCTGCGCTATGATGATTAGATTACCATTAAGTAGTGGTAGTGAGGTGGAATGTTAGAGGAAGAGATGGAGAGATGTGGGTGGTGCCTTCCCCTCTGACTCTGAGACAGAACCACCAGAACTTCCAGAGCAACATTTCTACTTTGTTGACTGTCTAATGAATAGCTGGGTTGACAAACTAGTGCGCCTTTGAAATACACCTTGTGGCGGTGTCTTATTAGAAGATGAAATGGATGTGATGCTGCTGTGACCATGAGGCAGTGGTGGTGAAAGCCACAGACGAAAAAAACATCTCATGGGCTTAAACTGAACAAAGCTTCCTGTTTTTGGGGAATTTCAGCACCAGAGCACTGAGAAGTAGCAAAGCTTAAATGAATCCTACTGAGAGGAGGAGAAGGAGGAATCCATTCCATTGTATTAAGGTGCTACATTTTTACTTTTGACAGGGAAGCATGGCTATAAAACAGAACAGTTGTACTTGCAATTGGTAGCTACCCCACCTCAACTTTCACACTGTTCTATCATTAAAAAGGAAACATGTTTTATGTTAATTTTTGTACTGTATGTGCACTGTAGTGGCCTTTAGGACTCGGTTGATAGTAAAATACGAACAATTTACATTACAGTAAATGGGGACAGAGGTTTAAAAAACATAGTTAGCACATCCTGATGTCCACTACAGAAGACGTTTATTAACAATCTCTTATTTAGCTCTTATTTAATGTGAAAAAATGATTGCACTACTCTGAAAACTATTCCTGAGATATTTACCTTCTAGAAACAATTTGAATATCAAACTCACAAAAATGTGCTATTTGTGATGGTAGCCATTTTGAAGAACCATAAATAAATTAAAATATCAAGGTGACACCGCAGCACACGTGATTTCATTGAAAAGCCCAGAATGTCCTCTCAAAGGTGAAATAGGAGCTAACACAGTGACATGTATGGCCTTAGAGATACTGGCAAAAAATAAATGTCCATTGGAGAGGACAAAAATGAATTCCTGGATCTTAGGAGGCTACAGTCCCTCCACCTGGACCACAGATGTCACCCTAGAAGAGACAGCTGAGGACAGGCTTCAGTTGACAACCCATCTCCGAGGGTAGTTACTGTACCAGCTCTGGTGGTGTTGGAAGCCCAGAGGGAGAGATGTCACGAAAACATTTACAGATGTTTCTTGGCAAGCCTTTTTAAAACTGTCACAATGTTTTTGTTCTGTTTCAAGCAGGAATACTGGCAATAAGCCCCTGTTGTAAAACACAATGTGTTGTCCAATTTTCCACAAGTTCCTTACGTTAGATCTACTGTAAGCATTCTTTACATCTACTGATGTAATCGTATTTCACCATGAGTTAGAGAAGCATCAAAGCATTTCCCCTTTCAAAGTTCAGTTCTAATCATGTGACTGTGCCCTGTTCCCAGCGGCTTAAAACACAGTCGCCCAAAACATGCATGTCCTCCAGTCCCAGTCTCTCTCTGTCATCACTTATTAAGACATTCATTTGACTAATTTATGTATTGGTGCCATCTACCCTTCTTACACCGAGACAGAGAGACACTAAGAGAGACATTCCAGAAACAGTCACTCACTGTGATTTCATCCCTCTGCCCACGACAAGCCACCAATCAACTGACGTTAAGGTTATATCCCGGAAGATGGATCCGGAACCATAAAACATCCTAAATGTGCGAGCATCAGTATTTCTGAAAAAATCGTGAAACTCACCCTGCTCCCATTACCTTTCCACCCCCTAATCCCTGACCACAACCTCTTCCTTTATCCCTGAACATATTAACATTACCCCTCCTCCTTTCCTCCCTCCCTCCTCCTCATCCCAAACCTGTGACAGTTTGTCATTCTACATCTACTAATGTGAAATGTGAATGTTTGCCAGCTAGTCAGTCACTTGTCCAACTATCCAGACTCACAAGCAGAACAGTTGTTAAAGGGCATCTATCCCTCCCAACCCCCAACACCTCTTAACCTCTGTTATGCAAACATTATATAGACATACATTCAGTGTACAGATACTCTACAAAACATACATTTCTCAAATGCTCCAAAATCCATCAGAATTCTGTCATGCTTTGCATTTTGCTCTCTGTCATCACTTATTAAGACATTCATTTTACTAATTTATGTATTGGTGCCATCTGCCCTTCTTACACCAAGACAGAGAGACGCTGAGGGAAATATTCCAGAGACAGTCACTCACTCTGATTTCATCCCTCTGCCCACGACAAGCCACCAATCAACTAATGGGAAGGTTATATCCCGGAAGATGGATCCGGAACCATAAAACATCATAAACATGCCAGCATCAGTTTTCCTGAAAAGGTCAGGAATGTCACCCTGTTCCTGTTACCTTTCCACACCCTAATCCCTGACCACCTTCACCTCCTTTATCCCTGAACCTAATAACATAACCTAACATTCTCCTCCTCCTCCTCCTCCTCAATTTTCTACTCCCGTTTCTCCCATCTCCTCCTCCTCCTCCTCCTCCTACTTATTCCCCTCCTCCTCCTTGTCAACCCCCTCCTTCTCATTCCCATCCTCCTCCTCCACGTCCTTCTCCTTCTCATCCTTTTCCTCCTCCTTCTCATCCTCCTCATCCTCCTCAATCTTCCACTGCTCCTTCTCCCCTAACCCCCTCCTCCTCATCCCAAACCTATGTGATAATTTAATTTCACATCTACTAATGTGAAATGTGAATGTTTGTCAGATAGTCAAGTTATCAAAGACAAGCTCATATGAGCAGTATCCATCAAGAGTGAATGAATACGGGAAATCAAATTAAGTCCGTTCTGTTCTTTTTCTAAATATATGGACAGTTAATTGAATCACTAATTGGAAACCAACTGCACTACAGTATGCAGATCAAACAGCATTAGAGCGACATTACGTTAAGACATTCTAATATTGCATGAAGTTATGCCAGTGAGGTAATAATTTAGTTTAACTGGCAAAACAAGCATGGTAACTTACTGCAACTGTGTCATGAATATGAATAAACATTGCTTGTCATGACAAAATTCATACAACAAAACACAAATATCCCCCTCTAAAATCGAATAAAATAACATTTAATTGGTCACATACACATGGTTAGCAGATGTTATTGCGAGTGTAGCGAAATGCTTGTGTTTCTAGTTCCGACAGTGCAGCAATATCAACAAGTAATCAACAACTACTTAATACACACACATCTAAGTAAAGGCATGGAATAAGAATATGTACATATAAATATATGGATGAGCAATGACTGTGCAGCATAGGCAAGATGCAATAGATGGTATAAAATACAGTATATACTGTACATATGGGATGAATAATGCAAGATATGTAAACATCATTATTAAAGTGGTATTAATAAAGTGCCTAGTGATCCATTTGCTAGAGTGGCCAATGATTTCAAGTTTGTATGTAGGCAGCAGCCTCTCTGTGTTAGTGATGGCTGTTTAACAGTCTGATGGCCTTGAGATAGAAAACATTTTCAGTCTCTTGGTCCCAGCTTTGATGCACCTGAATTGACTTCACCTTCTGGATGGTAGCGGGGTGAACAGGCAGTGGCTCGGGTGGTTGTTGTCCTTGATGATCTTTTTGGCCTTCCTGTGACATTGGGTACCGTAGGTGTGCTGGAGGCCAGGTAGTTTGCCCCTGGTGATGCATTTTGCAGACCACACCACCCTCTGGAGAGCCTTGCAGTTGTGGAGGTGCTGTTGCCGTACCAGGCAGTGATACAGCCCGAAAGGATGCTCTCAATTTTGCATCTGTAAACATTTGTGAGGGTTTTAGGTGACAAGACAAATTTCTTCAGCCTCCGGAGGTTGAAGAGGCGCTGTTGCGTGGGTGGACAATTTCAGTTTGTCCGTGATGTGTACGCCGAGGAACTTAGTACTTTATACCTTCTCCACTGCTGTTCTGTCGATGTGGATAGGGGGCTGCTCCCTCTGCTGTTTCCTGAAGTCCACATTCATCTCCTATGTTTTGTTGACGTTGAGTGAGAGGTTGTTTTCTTGACACCTCACTCCGAATGCCCTCATCTCTTCCCTATAGGCTGTCTCATCGTTGTTGGTGATCAAGCCTACTACTGTTGTGTCGTCTGCAAACTTGATGACCGAGTTGGAGGCGTGCATGGCCACGCAGTCATGGATGAACAGGGAGTACAGGAGGGGGCTGAGCATGCACCTTTGTGGGGCCCCAGTGTTGAGGATCAGCGAAGTGGAGATGTTGTTTCCTACCTTCACCACCTGGGGGCGGCCCGTCAGGAAGTCCAGGACCCATTTGCACAGGGCGGGGTTGAAACCCAGGGCCTCAAGCTTATTGATGAGCTTGGAGGGTACTATGGTGTTGAATGCTGAGCTGTAGTCAATGAACAGCATTCTTACATACATATTCCTCTTGTCCAGATGGGATAGGGCAGTGTGCAGTGTGATGGCAATTGCATAGTCTGTGGACCTATTGGGGCGGTATGCAAATTGCAGTGGCTCTAGGGCGACAGGTAAGGTGGAGGTGACACTAGTCTCTCAAAGCTATTCATGATGACAGAAGTGCTATGGGGCGATAGTCATTCAGTTCAGTTACCTTTGACATCTTGGGTACAGGAACAATGGTGGCCATCCTGAAGCATGTGGGGACAGCAGACTGGGATAGGGATAGATTGAATATGTCCGTAAACACACCAGCCAGCTGGTCTGCGCATGCTCTGAGGACGCAGCTAGGGACACCGTCTGGGCCGACAGCTTGCGAGGGTTAACACGTTTAAATGTCTTACTCTCGTCGGCCACATAGAAGGAGAGCCCACAGTCCTTGGTAATGGGCCGTGTCGGTGGCACTGTGTTATCCTCAAAGCGAGCAATGAAGATGTTTAGTTTGTCTGGAAGCAAGACGTCGGTGTCTGTGACGTGGCTGATTTTCTTTTTGTTGTCCGTGATTGTCTGTAAACCCTGACACATACGTCTCGTGTCTGAGCCGTTGAATTGCGACTCCACTTTGTCCCTATACTGACATTTCGCTCTTTTGATTACCTTGTGGAGGGAAGAACTACACTGTTTGTATTCGGCCATATTCCCGGTCATCTTTCCATGGTTAAATGCGTGGTTCATGCTTTCAGTTTTGCATTAATGCCGCCATCTTTTCACGGTTTCTGGTTAGGGTAGGTTTTAATAGTCACAGTGGGTACAACATCTCCTATGCACTTCCTTATAAACTCACTCACCGAATCAGCTTGTAAATCTATATTGTTCTCTGACGCCACCCGGAACATGTCCCCGTTCGCATAATCAAAACAATCTTGAAGTGTGGATTCCAATTGGTCAGACCACAGTTGAATGCTCTTTGTGGGTACATCCTGAACTGAACTAAATAAGGAGCTAATGAGACCAGGTGACTAACTAACACAGGTGAAATCAGTGAAAAAATGAATGACAGGGCTACGTTCAAGAACACAACGAAACAGAACACAAGGTTGAATAAGAAAATAATTACAGAACCTTACAGAGTCGGCTTAAGGGGGGATATACACGGCTGTGACAATAACCAACGAGAATTCTCTTGGCAGATAATACGGTCTGCATTTGTTTGTAAGGAATTCTAGGTCAGGTGAACAGAAAGAACAGAGTTTCATGAGTCGTTAATCATGAAACATACACCCACACCCTTCTTCTTCCCGTAGAGATGGTTATTCCTGTCGGCGTGACGCAGAAAGTATTCCGGTGGCTGTACCGACTCCGACAGCATCTCGCCAGAGAGCCATGTTTCCATGAAACAGAGTATGTTACAATCCCGGATGTCTCTCTGGAAAGCAACTCTTGCCCTAATTTTGTCTACCTTGTTATCTAGAGACTGGACGTTAGCGAGTAATATACTCTGAAGCGGTGAGTGGTGTGCGCGCCTTTGAAGTCTGACCAGAAGGCCGCTCCGTCTACCTCTTCTGTGGCGACGTGTTTTGGGTCAGCCTCTGGAATCAGTTCGAATGCCTTGGGTGGTTCGAACAAAGGATCCGCTTCGGGAAAGTCCTATTCCTCGTCGCTGTGCTGATAAGTTGACGTCGCTCTGATATACAATAGTTCTTTCCGGCTGTATGTAATAACACTTAATATTTTCTGGGCTAGCAATGTAAGAAATAATACATAAAAAACAAAATACTGCATAGTTTCCTAAGGACTAGAAGTGAGGCGAGCCTTTCTGTCAGCGCCATCTTGCAATCGTATTATTGACAGTGTGTCACGCCCTGGCCTTAGTATTCTTTGTTTTCTTTATTATTTTAGTTAGGTCAGGGTGTGACATGGGGAATGTTTATGTTTTGTTGGTTTTGGGTGTTTATTTGGTAAAGGGGTTATGGGGTGTAGTAGATGGTTTTGTGTTGAGTGTATATGTCTAGCGTTGTCTATGTTGGTTAGTTATCTAGGAGAGTCTATGGTTACCTGAATGAGTTCCCAATTAGAGACAGCTGATTTCGGTTGTCTCTGATTGGGAGCCTTATTTAGGGTAGCCATAGGCTCTCATTGATTGTGGGTAATTGTCTATGTAAGAACGTTTGTAGCCAGTGTGTGTAAGTGCACAACGTTTGTAGCTTCACGGTCGTTTTGTTATTTTGTTGTTTTGTTAAAGTGTTTTTGTGTCGTGTTCATCTTCGTGGTGTAAAATAAAAGAAGATGGCTTATTTTCCAACTGCTGCGTTTTGGTCCGTCAATCCGCCACACGATCGTGACACAGTGATTTTGGTAGCACTGGTTTTCCCACAGTGAGGCTAGTGTTTTCGAAACAATCGTATTATTGACAGTGATTTTGGTAGCACTGGTTTTCCCACAGTGAGGCTAGTGTTTTCGAAACAATCGTATTATTGACAGTGATTTTGGTAGCACTGGTTTTCCCACAGTGAGGCTAGTGTTTTAGAAACAATCATATTATTGACAGTGATTTTGGTAGCACTGGTTTTCCCACAGTGAGGCTAGCGTTTTCGAAACAATCGTATTATTGACAGTGATTTTGGTAGCATTGGTTTTCCCACAGTGAGGCTCGTGTTTTAGAAACAATCGTATTATTGACAGTGATTTTGGTAGCACTGGTTTTCCCACAGTGAGGCTAGTGTTTTAGAAACAATCATATTATTGACAGTGATTTTGGTAGCACTGGTTTTCCACAGTGAGGCACCTAACCATTAAATTGACCAATAATCATTCAAATAAGAATTTCTTTCTACTGCTGCAGTGAGCCCAACATACTATTTTGCACATAGGCTAGTATTGTAACACCATGCGGTTGAATGGAAGGGTTGGACACTCATGATAAATGAGTGTTATATGGTGTTGTTTTGTTATCACACAATAGTTTATGACCATTACGCTTCACCCTGTCACACACACCAGCCCCCCCCCCCACACACACACACACACCACCAACAGACACACACCTCACCAACACACACAATTACCACCCACACACTCGGGTTGAATGAGAAATGTTGCTACTATGATCCCACTCTCATCATGTTTTCATCACCCTCCCCAGTCTTTGTTAAAGGGGCTGCCTGTGTTTCACAGACCTAGTGTCAAGTGGGCGACAGGGGAAGACCAGGGGCCTACATGCCTGTCCTTGGTCACTCCCAAGCTCCCATCTGTATCCCAACTGGCACTATGTAGGGAATAGGGTGCCAGGTTGGATGCAGGTCACCAGTGGAGAGAGGACCAGTGAGGCTCTGAAATGTTGGGGGATGACTCACACCAGCAATGACTCAGAACTCAGTGTCAAACTCCAATCCCCACATTAGGCAAACGTTTTTCATTTAGAGGAAATTACTAAGTAATGTAATTTATTCAGGGACTATTTAAAGGGTAACATTAAATTCAGCTTTAGAACAGATATATATCAACTTAATACTTCATTAAATGCATACATTGTTATTACTAAGGTACACAATTTGCATTTGCAATAACACAAATAAACACTGAAATTAAATTACAAAGGATTACATTAAAATAAGTAGACTATTATGCAAATAAAAGTGTATTAGCATTCTAATGTTTAAACAGATATATTCACATCGGGTAAAGGTAAAGATGATGATAAAACATATTCGTTATTATTGATTCCCAGACATTCCATGGCCCAGTTCAAATCAAATGTTATTTGTCACATGTGCCGAATACAACAGGTGTAGGTAGACCTTACCGTGAAATTCTTACTTACAAGCCCTTAACCAACAATGCAGTTCAAATTTATACCTGGTTCTAACATGTGTCTGTTGTCCTGATCTTGTCCACATTCTGATTGTGCCCATCTTTGTCAACAGGTGTAGATGACTAAATGACGCATTGTGTTCTGATTGTAATTAGATCTTCCTGACCACCTCCGGAGATTGTCGAAGATGCAACTTGTACGGATAGCCTTGAAGTGTAAAATGAATCCTGACAACTTCACGGTCTTTCCGCCCTCTCATAAACATCACACTATGGACAATGGTACCTCTACAATTCCTCCAGAATTAAGATCATGGTCCTCATTAGAAACCAGAGCCTACTGGCACTGTGGTCAGATGCCACAGTCCAATTGAAATTAGAGCACACATATAGAAGAGATATCATTCTGAATGAAAGAAAAATGGTTCTCCGTTCGCACGTCCAATGGCAGTGCAAAATCTGGCTGCCATTTGTGGCGGATGAATCAGAATTAGTTGGGTAACATAGATAATTAAGATGTTTTATTTGCATAATATGCTTATGTGAGATACTTGTCATTAGAATGTATCCTTTTGGACTATAGTGTTGGCAGTTGCACTTTTCCCTCAGCTAGGGCTCAGTCACTTGGGGCCCAGAGAGGGGAGAGGTCAGGCTTGTCTTTCACATGTCCCTGGTGCTATGCAGAATATCAGAAAGGGAAGAGGACAGAATGGAACATTGTCTTCATATGTGAATGTGTCTTTACCTATTCTTAAACCATGTGAAGGGATGGCGTGATTAATGGGGAACCAATTACTTGTCTCCACAATGTCTGTGCGCCAGTCACTCCCTCCTTTTCCCATTGGGGGGAGGTGTATGGCAGTGCCTGGAAACATTGTATGTCCTCTCTGATCTTACACTTATCCTGGGATAGTGTATGACCTAAAGGCTCACTCCCCTCAGTGAGCTTGTCCAGGAGTGGGGTCAAGAGGGGGTATACTTGAGATGGGAGTATCTAGAGTTGATAATTGATACATGCCATTGGATGAGTTGGTGTTTTTGTACTATGATGTACCAGGAACGAGATTAGAACCTCGTCTGAGGGACCAAACTCAACGATAATTAATACCAAATGTTATCTGGCTAAGGGATACTCCTTTCTCAAGAAAAATTATTTATTTGTGAACAGTTCCTAAGATCTGTAAGTTGAGAGGGGTATATCTTGGCTATAAAAGATCTTTGTATTTTTCTGTAGTGACTTCTCAACGGTTCATTAGAAATAGTGAATTGTTGAAAGTCAAATGCTATTGCAAAGCGTGTTATTATTATTAAAGATGTAGTTTAAGTATAACTCTGACTGGTGTGTAGTTTGTAACTCTCCTCATTTGGTAAAGCAGAATTATGCCACCACACATTGTAAATAAGAATTTGTTCTTAACTGACTTACCTAGTTAAATAAAGGTTAAATAAAACAAATGTTAAAAAATTGTCATGCACTGCGTTCTTCTGCTGCAACTCCAAACTAGTCCGTCCCATGCATCTCCAATACATGTGTAGTTCAGTTTAAATTGTGTAATCATAGTATATCAGCCTATCAACCCTCGATGGGTGAAAGAGACTCCATTGCTGAATTATCACTAATCAAGGATTTGAAGGAAACAAAACCACAGTCGTTCTCCCAGCATGTCGCATTTTCTTCCCGTTTGGTACTGTTTAGGCCTATACGAAGTAAGAATCGGATTCCTGGAATATAATGTAATCCTTTTTGATTTTATAATGTTATATTCTGTGAATCTTTGGGCATTTTCCAGATAAATTGCTACCAATAAAGTGCAGAATATGTCCAAACTGATGTGTAAAGGCGCATCCGTAAGAATGAGCAAGGCCATTCCAACATGATGTATAATACGAAGAACTCTTTAGGCTACTTTCAGATTTACATTTCATGCTTTAATAAAGCCATAGTATTTATTCCTTCCTAAAGCTGTAGTATTTATTCCTTCATAAAGCCATAGTATTTATTCCTTCCTAAAGCTGTAGTATTTATTCCTTTATAAAGCCATAGTATTTATTCCTTCATAAAGCCATAGTATTTATTCCTTCATGAAGCCATAGTTTTTATTCCTTTATAAATCCATAGTTTTTATTCCTTTATAAATCCATAGAATGTATTCCTCTATAAAGTAATAGTATGTATTCCTTTTCATACAAGGGGTGTGTCATAACGTTGTATCGATTAATGTGACGACTGCTGTTGATCGAATGATTAACTGTTTATAATTACGTGATTAAATGAATCAGGTAATTATTAACTCTTTAACCTGTGGTACCATGGGAAAGTTTTGGCTTTAATGAGTTTCTATTTCCCAAATAAACTCAACGAATATCAGAATATCGATTTTACAACTGTCAGGGAATTCTAGGAGTGGTGGGTGTAGAGTCAGGCGCAGAGAGCAATACTTCCAATGGATGTATTTATTTCGCTTGGTCTAGCCAACAATCAGGCAATGACCACAAATCAGGAATGTCTCCAAAAACCAGGAAATAACATACAACAAATTACGCAGGAGAAACACAACTTCACCACTGACAGTAGGAATAAGCCCGCACAAAAGCAGGCGGGCACTGGAAGTTTAAATAGACTATTGATGAACCAAAATAAGCAACAGGTGAAAACAATCAAGACAAAACCAACAGAAAAGAAAAAGGGATCGGTGGCATCTAGTAGACCGGTGACGACGAGCGCCGAGCGCCGCTCGAACAGGGAGAGGAGCCACCTTCGGTGGAAGTTGTGACAACAACAGTCACTAATGAATGAATTTCCTCTACAGTATCATTCTGAACGTCGCATGATCCGTGAATCTGCACAAACCCGAGCCTCACTAAATAAGTCCGAACCAGACCAATTGAGTTGATTATTTATTTACTAACAAGCTAAAATTATAATATAAGATACACATACACACAGTCTAGGCTATTCATTAGGATTTAGTACAATGAAAACAGGTCCCTAGCGGTCCAACACAATATGACACGTGTTACACAAAATGGGGATTCCAAAAGAGAGAGAAAGAGAGAGAGCACGAGAGAAAAGCACACTTGGGTACATTTGTAAACTTTACTTATTTTAACCCTAACCTTGCCCCGAACTGCCGCTCTTATGGGTCAGAATATAATGATGTAATTTCGTGTCGAAGGTCTCCGATGGGGTGTCTCTTCGTGGACCGTGTTTGACTTATCCCCTGATGACGGCCCTTCTTTGGTTACCGGGTGTAACTCTCTGATTGTCCTCACAATGTCAGTGTCCTTTGCCTTAGTGGTCTGTTTCCTCACCCTTGTTCTGAAAAATGGGTCTTCTGAGGATGGCTAATCAGCCGTGTAGATGGTTCTAGCGTGGGAATGAAAGCAGTGTAGACACACTATTCCTTGGAGAGAATAACCGGGTGGTCCTGCTTGAATTCACCCTCTTAGACACAGCTACTCATCCATAGCATAGATTGTTATAAGGTTCCTTTGTCTTCTTCAACCTCGTGTTGCGTTTTGGATCTACAACTAATCAGACCTTGGCTGCAGCTCGTGGTCCCTTAGTCATGATGTTAATTCTTAACTTACATGTTTTATACCCTAGGGTCAGAAATGGGCATTTACGCCTTTAGGGCAAGTTCTCTGGGCGTAACTAGTTACGAGGCAAGGTCTGGATTTTACTCAGATCCAATTTAGACAACTAACTTCACATTTCATCTTTACAAAAACATTCTCTTTGATCTGGACATTTTCCATACAACGTACAGTATGCAAACATCAAGTCCATATTGTGCTAAATTTATGACATTAAAATGCCTATTTACTCCATCTGACTGCTCAATCCACTGTCTCATCAGCCCAGCCCGGCAAGTTATACACTTGATCTCCACTATAAAAAAGCATCTAGACATTATTTCACATTTATTTTAGACTAACATTATGTTTTTAACAGAGGAGATTTGTATAAACCTTGCTGTCTGTCTCGCCGACATTTGAAACATTGTTTCAATATTCAAGTTCAATCTCTAGCTGTCCCATAGTAATGAACATGCAGGGTTCGGGAGGCGGGACTTGACAGACAGGCATGCAGCGTTTCTCAGCCACACGAAATCATGAATCAGCAGGCATCATTTTTATGGATATACACAAAGAAATGTAATTTGAAAAAAGGTCAAACGAATCAAAGTACAGCTAGTTTGCAGTCTTTCCGGCTTCAGTTTGAAGTTATTGTTTTAGCTGTGTTGTTGGCTAGCTCCTCTGAACAACAGGGTCCTAACGAGTGAGCACATGTTCTATGCCAGGCGAAATCGCTCTTCATTAGCTCATTGTTATGAATGTATCGAAGTAAATGTCGCTAGAAAACAGCTTAAACAAATGCAAATGCAGCTACTTTGCTGTTATTCTGGCTTTTTGGCATACTGTAAGTTAGCCATAGTTGGCTAGCTAGCAAGCAAGGGATAAAACATTGCCAGCCAGTACGGCAATGGAACATTTAGAACGAATGACTGGGTCGCATCCATTGATACAGAACATCAAGACTGAACAACTGGGTCATGTCTCTGTCAACTGAGATAACAAACCACCAGCTGGGTAGCAACCATAGATTTGTGTCGGGACTATATCTTGTGGAAGGATGTAATAGTATGAATAGATTAATCAAAATAACGTTTTTAATGAAAATACTGTATGTCAATCATTATTTGAAAATGTTGGTGACCCGTTGTATAAAAGTGATAATGCCCTCGAAGCCGGTGTTTGAAGAATATATTGGCACGGTTTGCCGGCCCTCGACTTCGTCTTCTCATAATTTGACCATGCGTCTCACTATAGGTTATCATATTAAAGCTTCAACTTTTCGTATGCTCATTCTTAAACACAACAAATGCACATTGACCTACAAAGCTATTTTACCAGAGGATATATTAAATAACTCCTATTTGTACGCCTGTGGACAGGTCGAGGATATCGGGAAAATAGCCTATTACGCCTTAAATTGTTGCATAAAAATATAGGCTGTAATGATGAGAGTATAAACTATTGACTATAAAAGTGTGCTGTTTTCTGTCATACAGCTTTTTTAATGAGGGAGGTCCAAGATAGGTTGGATTCACTTGAATACAGGGAGGAACCAGGGAATCTAGCATAAGAGATAAGAGACACATTTTATTACCATGTGTAGACAACAAATCTAGATATTGATCGGATCATCAAGATCAGATGATAACAACCACATGTTAATGCAATGTTTAACCACAGCTGCTGTTATGGCTTCAAACAAATATCTATTGTAATCACAAAGACAGTCTATTTTCGTCCCTCTTTATTTTTATAATTTCCATTTCATTACTTTGAAACCGAAAAGGTAATTACTCTCTCCAGCAGTGGCTGCTGAGGAGATGCCGGCTCACGTTTTGGTTTTTGCCCTAGCACTACACAGCTGATATAAATAATCAAAGGATGATGAGTTGGTTATTTGAATAAGCTGTATAGTGCTAGGGCACAAACACAAAATGTGCACCCAGGGTGTCCCCTGGACCGAATTTGGGAAACCCTGCTTCACATGATGTTCCGATAACTCAAGCACTCACATGTCTGTGCCTGTATGTATTTTATAACCTGGGCCTCCAAGACGGTGATAGTCAATGATCCAAAGAGTGTGCATTAACTCAACTCTCCAGGTCTCAGGCAAGATTACTCATCATGCGAGAGTGGATCAGTGAACCACATCAGATACACATGGTTTGGTGAGAACGACTGCCCCCTTTTATTGACACCATGAAGTTAAGGTCGATCGGGGTACTGTAGGCCGTGACTAATATAGGTGTAAATAAAACATATTTTGAAGACAATCATGGTGCCACTAATTGCTTCTAGTACACCAGATGTATTTCCCTGAATCAATTATTTTTAAATCGCACAGAGAAGAAGATAATTGACTTTCTACTGGCAGCCTGCAGTACCCCGGTCGGCCTTCTATTTGAGATACTCAATGAGAGGCGGCAGCACTGAGCTAGACTGCAATGTCACTTCATGGATTAGCTCAAATTGCGCACGTTATGTCTCCATGAGACGCCGTCTTAGCAAGTTAAAACCGACTTCTTGAGTTTCAAATGAGCCATTGAGTCTTCACATAGGAATGAATGGTGTGTCGTCATCGGTGGCTTTGTCCATTCATATACCGTCAATGTGTTAAGTCATTATCATGTTTTGTTCACACTATCCCTCCACCTATTCATTTGAGGGGGAAAAAAGGCGAAGCTCTTGCTTTTCAACTACCCATTCATTGAAATGTCATATGCATGTCATGTCATACATACATCTGCTTACAACGAGCTTTACTGTTGTCACGCTGTTGGCCTTTTGCCAGTCCATCCCTCCACCCCCCCATCCCTCCACCCCTCCACCCCTCTCACACTGATGTCCATCAGAGCCCCTCAGTCATGGTGCATTGGGGCCAAGGGGATTGTGTTGTCAGAGATTTGCAGGGCTTTAATATCTATGTAAGTGGACAGGAAACCTCTGACTCTATTCTTTTTGTAATGCTTCTCAGAGAAACGCTGTCCACAATCTGTCTGACAAGAAAGAGATGTCTTTCTTTGACTGGATGGATTTACTGCTGCTGTCACTTTACTTGTTGATGTCACTTTACTTGTTACTCTCATTATACAATGAGTGTACAAAACATTATGAACACTGGCTCTTTCCATGACATTCTCTGACCAGGTGAATCCAGGTGAAAGCTATGATCCCTTATTGACGTCACTTGTTAAATCCACTTCAATCAGTGTAGATGAAGGGGAGGAGACATGTTAAAGAATCATTTTTAAGCCTTGAGTCAATTGCGACATGGATTGTTTATGTGTGCCATTTAGAGGGTGAATAGGCAAGACAAAATGTTTAAGTGCCTTTGAACTTATTTTGGTAGTAGGTGCTAGGCACACCTGTTTGTGTCAAGAACTGCAGCGCTGCTGTTTTTCAGTTTCCTGTGTGTATCAAAAATGGTCCACCACCCAAAGGAAAACCAGCCAACTTGACACAACTGTGGGAAGCATTGGAGTCAACATGGGCCAGCATCCCTGTGGAATACTTTCGACACCTTGTAGAGTCCATGCCCCAACGAACTGAGGCTGTTCTGAAGGCAAAGTATGAGTGGGGGTGCAACTATATATTGGGAAGGTGTTCTTAATGTTTTGTACACTCAGTGCATGTCTCACTGGACAGACACATCCATATATTTAATGTAGGAGAATACTGGTATAACATATTGTATAGTGCATGAATTAAATTCAGTTCTGTGCAGCAGCGTATTGAAGAAATACAGTAGGATAACGGGTATGGAGATTAACATAGTTAGGCACCGTAGTTGTTATGGACGGGATACATTGACACTAATCACTTAATAATTAATTCATAAATGTTTTTATTGTTGAATAATTTTGCAAAGCAGACTACAGGGGAAGATGAAATTAGACAGCAAGCGATGAATGGACAGCAAGCAATTACGTTAGTGAATAGAGCAGAAGTATCTGCCTGAAGGAAAGACTCAGCCCACCATACCCAACTGTTTATCAAATTTGACAATCAATTACTTCTTGTTTGGCCATGCCAAATTATTGGATATATCAACTCAGAAAATGAATTCACAAAGTAAACAAAGATTGTTGAGCTTTATCTTCCCAAGCCGAATTGTAAATATTGTACATGATATTTCTATTTCAAACTTAGTAAATTGTGTTTTAACAGATTTACAAAGAATATGGGATGTACAATAATCTCAGTGCTCAGAAAATAATCTGGTTGTTTATAAACAAGTGCTGCTCTCAGTCAGCAGTTTAGCATCTTGGCATGGTGGTGTCACCATATAGTACATCAGCAGCAGTTGACATAGAAACAATGCACAGGAAAATGTGTTTTTTAAATCTCAGTTACATGTTTTAAGAGGATGCTGCATCCTCATTCTTCCAACAGCCATACATGCTGTGCCTCCTCTTGAAACAGTAATTGCAGCGTTTTATTGTAAGTATTTCCGTCTCCAGTTCTTCACTGCAGTAGCCAGATGTAATGTATCTCCCACGGCTCCGTTGGTTTGATGGTGGCATGATGTGCTCTGTGGGAAAACAGCACATCAACTGCCATCAACCAACCTCAATCCCTAACTCTCCCACCTAGTCTTTCTTGATTGATATAATTATGCAATTAGCCCAGAGAGACAAACAGACAGAAGGACAGACTATACTTTTGTCTGCAGTGTGTGTCTGAGGTTAACATGTCGACTATGTCACGTCTCACCGTAAGGTCAGCCTACTCTCGCAAAAAGTGGAGGAAAAAAACACAGAAAAGATACACTACTGTTCAAAAGTTTGGGGTCACTTAGGGTCATTTCTTGTTTTTAAAAGAAAATATAAAAAATTGTAAATAGTAATTTACAACATTAACAATGTCTACACTGTATTTCTGATCAATTTGATGTTATTTTAATGGACAAAATATTTGCTTTTCTTTCAAAAACAAGGACATTTCTAAGTGACCCCAAACTTGTGAACGGTAGTGTATGTGGATATTTAGCACCTACACAGTCATTAACAAGACCTTAGAAAAATACTTTTTAATTTCAGCATCTGTGTCTTTTTTCATCTCAGAGCCCCTTGCTCCTTGTTGTAGCAGTTTTCTCTCCTCTGAGAATATACACACATTTCCAAGGAACAAGACTTAACTTCTTATGGCTGGGGGCGCTATTTTCACGTTCGGATGAAAAGCGTGCCCAGAATAAACTGCCTGCTACTCAGGCCCAAAAACTAAGATATGCATATTATTAGTCGATTTTGATAGAAAACACTCTGAGGTTTCTAAAACTGTTTGATTGATGTCTGTGAGTATAACAGAACTCATATGGCAGGCAAAAATCTGAGAAAAAATCCAACCAGGGAGTGGAAAATCTGAGGTTCGTAGGTTTTCAAGTCTTTGCCTATCCAATATACAGTGTCTATGGGGTCATATTGCACTTCCTAAGGCTTCCACTAGATGTCATCAGTCTTTAGAAACTTGTTTCAGGCTTCTACTGTGAAGGGGGAGCGAATAAGAGCTGTTTGACTAAGGGGTCTGGCAGAATGCCATGAGCTAAATCATGCGCGCGGCCGTGAGAGCTAGCTGCGTTCCTTTTCATTTCTAAAGACAAAGGAATTGTCCGGTTGAAACATTATTGAAGATTTATGACATCCTAAAGATTGATTCTATATATCGTTTGACATGTTTCTATGAACTGTAATATAACTTTTTAGACTTTTCGTCTGGACTAAGTGTGCCTGTGCCTTATGAATTTGGATTTGTGAACTAAACGCGTGAACAAAAAGGAGGTATTTGGACATAAATTATGGACTTTATCGAACAAAACAAACAATTATTGTGGAACTGGGATTACTGGGAGTGCATTACGATGAAGATCATCAAAGGTAAGTGAATATTTATAATGACTTCTGTTGACTCCACAACATGGCGGGTATCTGTATGGCTTGTTTTGGTACCTGAGCGCTGTACTCAGATTATTGCATGGTGTGTTTTTTCCGGAAAGCTTTTTTGAAATCTGACACAGCGGTTGCATTAAGGAGAAGTATATCCTTAATTCCATGCATAACACTTGTATTTTCATCAACATTTATGATGAGTTTTTCTGTAATTTGATGTCGCTATCTGCACTTTCACCAGATTTCTGAACATAATGCGCCAATGTAAACTGAGATTTTTGGATATAAATTTGAACTTTATCGAACAAAACATACATGTATTGTTTAACATGAAGTCCTATGAGTGCCATCTGATGAAGATCATCAAAGGCTAGTGATGAAATGTATCTCTATTTCTGCTTTTTGTGACTCCTCTCTTTGGCTGGAAAAATGGCTGTGTTTTTCTGCGACTTGGCGCTGACCTAACATAATCGCATGGATGCTTTTGTCGTAAAGCCTTTTTGAAATCAGACACTGTGGTGGGATTAACAACAAGTTTATCTTTAAAATTGTGTATAATAGTTGTATGTTTGAGGAATTTTAATTATGGAATTTCTGTTGTTTGAATTTGGCGCCCTGCACTTTCACTGGCTGTTGTCAAGTCGATCCCATTAACGGGATTTCAGCCATAAGAAGTTTTAAAGTGCCTAAATGTATGTTTTTTTATTATTAATCTCTCTGTAGCACCTTTCAAGACATAGCTCTTGAAATTACATTCTTGCATCTAGCTATAATTAACCGTAACTTATTGTTTGACTTCATTACCATTCTTATAGAAACAATTATGTACATAGTTATTTCATGAATAACTACTGTAATGACAATAATGAGACATGGATAAAGTAGCTAGGTATACCTTTGTTAGCTAATAGAAGGCCATACTGCTATTGAAATCACCCCTATTGAATACTGCATTGATTCCTCATTTCAATACTTTCTATAGCTTGTGTGCTCTAGCCACAAGTTTCCTGGGAAGGTTACTGGGGAAACGATTATGGGTGGCACTTCCGGCGGAAGTATCGAAGTACTGAGTTGACCGTCTGTATTTTTATTTTAGAAGCTAGCCAACTGGGATAAGCAATAATAACATATTCACTTGCTAGATGTTGAAATGTTACGGAGCTTGGGGACAACATGTGCTGTTCGTGGTTGTACAGACAAAACTTAATGATTGCCTTAAATTGGAGTGCTTCGACCATAGACCTAAAACAAAATGTTCCTGTACAGTTTCCATCGCCTCCCAAATGATGACGAAGCGAAAAGAAATTGGTTCAAAAACTTAAACTTAAAACAGCCACCCAAAAGGTTGTATGTATGCTCATTTCCCTTTCTTTGTTGATAAGACGCCAACGCAGGTTAACCCATACCTAACGCTGTTTCTGGGTTATGAGAGGCCAACAGAGAGGAGACGCTGCCTCAGCAGGAGGGTTGACAGACATGTCACAAGAACAGGTATGTCGACTAGTTTTGATATCGCGTGTTTGTCTTCAGTTTTTGTTACTAGAATCTGACTACGATAGCTTCTAGTCAGGGTCTGAAATTAATCTCTTTCATTTCTACCAGCCACTTTTTTATTTTTATCTGACACTTATGAAATATATGTTATACTCTTTATAATTGTAAACACGGAGTCAGTGGTAGGCTACCTGACATTAGAAATATGGTACATATTGTGTAACCTTAATCCATGCGTACTCTTAGGTTATTAATATTATTATAAATGTACTGCCATGGTGGCAGGTGACCTGAAATGTTTATGATGCCCAAACACAGTGGTCAGACCCAGCAATGGAGGACCACACCTACTCCAAAGGACCTATCATCACATGTGGCATGACAACTGCACCAGCCGACCCCGCCCTGTGCAACTGGGTACTGGACTTCCTGACGGGCCGCCCCCAGGTGGTGAGGGTAGGTAACAACATCTCCACCCCGCTGATCCTCAACACTGGGGCCCCACAAGGGTGCGTTCTGAGCCCTCTCCTGTACTCCCTGTTCACCAACGACTGCGTGGCCATGCACGCCTCCAACTCAATCATCAAGTTTGCGGACGACACTACAGTGGTAGGCTTGATTACCAACAACGACGAGACGGCCTACAGGGAGGAGGTGAGGGCCCTCGGAGTGTGGTGTCAGGAAAATAACCTCACACTCAACGTCAACAAAACAAAGGAGATGATTGTGGACTTCAGGAAACAGCAGAGGGAGCACCCCCCTATCCACATCGACGGGACAGTAGTGGAGAGGGTAGTAAGTTTTAAGTTCCTCGGCGTACACATCATGGACAAACAGTGGTAGGCTTGTTGTCAACCCACACAGACAGCGTTGTGAAGAAGGCGCAGCAGCGCCTCTTCAACCTCAGGAGGATGAAGAAATTCGGCTTGTCACCAAAAGCACTCACAAACTTCTACAGATGCACAATCGAGAGCATCCTGTCGGGCTGTATCACCGCCTGGTACAGCAACTGCTCCGCCCACAACCGTAAGGCTCTCCAGAGGGTAGTGAGGTCTGCACAACGCATCACCGGCGGCAAACTACCTGCCCTCCAGGACACCTACACCACCCGATGTCACAGGAAGGCCATAAAGATCATCAAGGTCCACCCACACAGACAGCGTTGTGAAGAAGGCGCAGCAGCGCCTCTTCAACCTCAGGAGGCTGAAGAAATTCGGCTTGTCACCAAAAGCACTCACAAACTTCTACAGATGCACAATCGAGAGCATCCTGTCGGGCTGTATCACCGCCTGGTACGGCAAATGCTCCTCCCACAACCGTAAGGCTCTCCAGAGGGTAGTGAGGTCTGCACAACGCATCACCGGGGGCAAACTACCTGCCCTCCAGGACACCTACACCACCCGATGTCACAGGAAGGCCATAAAGATCATCAAGGACAACAACCACCCGAGCCACTGCCTGTTCAGCCCGCTATCATCCAGAAGGCGAGGTCAGTACAGGTGCATCAATGCAGGGACCGAGAGACTTAAAAACAGCTTCTATCTCAAGGCCATCAGACTGTTAAACAGCCACCACTAACATTTAGTGGCTGCTGCCAACATACTGACTCAATTCCAGCCACTTTAATAATGGGAATTGATGGAAATGTATGTAAACATATATCACTAGCCACTTTAAACAATGCCACTTAAAATAATGTTTACATACCCTACATTACCAATCTCATATGTATATGTATATACTGTACTCTATATCATCTACGGCATCTTGCCATCTTTATGTAATACATGTATCACTAGCCACTTTAAACTATGCCACTTTATGTTTATATACCCTACATAACTCATCTCATATGTATATACTGTACTCTATACCATCTAATGCATCTTGCCTATGCCGTTCTGTACCATCACTCATTCATATATATCTTTATGTACATATTCTTTATCCCTTTACACTTGTGTGTATAAGGTAGTAGTTGTGGAATTGTTAGGTTAGATTACTCGTTGGTTATTACTGCATTGTCGGAACTTGAAGCACAAGCATTTCGCTACACTCGCATTGACATCTGCTAACCATGTGTATGTGACAAATAACATTTGATTTGATTTGATTTGAGATGAGGTGATGAGGGACCGTGGCTTCACAATTACGGACTTGCTAGAGGAACGGAATGTACGTTTGGTCTTACCAGCATTTACACGCAAGCAATGCCAGTTGACAAATGAGCAGTTCACTCGCACACAACGTATTGCTATTGTCTGTATTCATTTGTTTAACCTTTATTTAACTAGGCAAGTCAGTTAAGAACAAATTCTTATTTTCAATGACGGCCTAGGAACAGTGGGTTAACTACCTTGTTCAGGGGCAGAATGACTGATTTTTACCTTGTCAGCTCGGGGATTCGATCTTGCAACCTTTCGGTTGCTAGTCCAACGCTCCAACCACTAGGCTCATGTGGCTCATGTATTCATGTGGAACGAGCAATAAGGCGTTTTAAGGTGTACAAGATTCTCTCACAAACTGTGCCTATTAGTTTGGTCCCTAAAATTGACAACGTACTTAACATTTGTGCAGCTCTTGTAAATCTGAGAGGACAGCTTATTTCTAGCAAATAGGCACAATGTCTAACACAATCAACATGACTAACTGATCGTTTATGTATTCCAAAAATGAAAACATCACTTTATTCCTATTAATTGAACTGCAAAACATTGTCAGCATTTGTAACATTATTTTATTCCAACTGTTAGCTGTATTTGTTTAAAATCATTGTTTTGTCAGCTCACACAACTGCCTGTACCAACATGCCTATTTTAACTGGTTCTGTCCTATGAAAAATAAACTGGTGAGAGATCATTACACTGTGTGTGTACTGTAGGTATATCTCTTAATAAATTGATTATCTAATATATTAGTATCTCATGTATTATTTAATATACATATTGATTGAAACAGTACTTCATGAAGTAAGTGCACAATCAAACAATTTGAAATGTGTATGCCCAGCATATGCAATCTACTGCTCACCCCAATTTACTTAGAGCTCCAGGTATGTAAATAAGATGTATCTTATTTTCAGTAAAATCATCAGCCAACCTAGGTAGCATGTGTAAAAAGTAGAACATCTGCAGCTGTTGCACATGTGCATCTGTGTAGTCTTTATCAAATGGAATGTCCACTTCTATGTGCTCGTTTGGTGTCCAGACGACCAGCTTGCAGCTCTGTAGGCCCAGGCACATCATGGTCACTTGTGTCTGAAAGAAGGAATAAGAAAGCACATTGCCACAAAATTCTGATTGGTATGAGTTTACAATACAATGTTCAATACTTTTAATAATACAGCTAATCATTTATTTTCTTGAAAACATTTTTACTCACCTGAAGGTAGTATCCATCTTTTCCATTGGGACGAATTAGGTACTGTCCATCATCCAAGCTTTTGTGATCACCAATTGGTGGCTCAGAAATTCTGTCAAAGACGTGGAACTCTTGAAGGGGCACTTGATCTCAAGGAGCTGTGTTGGGCTGGCTCCCAACCAAGGATGGTCAGGGTGCACCACCAGGCCTCTGTTTTCCACAACATGCCCTCTGCTCTCCAGGAGTGTGATGACATTGACCGCATTTTCTTTGCCATGCTTTGTTGCTGTATTGCCAGTGAAGTTTGGGTACAAATGCTCATTTACAAATGTTGTGGGATCTGTGGTGTTTTCTTTGGGGACTCGTTTCGTTGTGCTGGCTGTTAGACGCAGCTTCCTAGCATCATGCCGTAGCTGTGAAGCACTTTGGATCTTGGTTTCTTCCATCAATGTAGCTGCTTGTACGGGGGATCATTTGATGTAGGCCTCATAAAACATTGTGCACTTTCTACAGGTTAGTGTTTTTGTTGTGTTCAGTGTAACACAGTGTGTTTGTGTGGGCTGAATCATGTTGGCTTGGGCCTGCCTTGCTGCTGCTGTCTACATCTGCTCTGTAACTAAGCTGAAGAAGACCATTTGTCTGGAGCCAAAATAGTTGTGCTATTACCGAGGAGTTGATGTGGCTTGTGAACTCTACATGGTTCCTAAAAAGTCGTAGGGAGGTTGTGGAATCGTCCTGTGACGATGTTGATGGGCCTGGATATGTGTGGTGGGGTCTGTGGTGTTTAGAATTAATGTGTTTCACCTTCCTCAGCCCTACATTCTTCCTCACACCTGAGTTCCACTTCCTTTGCACATCAGTGCATGCCATTCCTGTTTCTCCTGGCCTGACTGCACTCTCAACCTACATTGAAGAAAATATTTTTTGGTATTATCTAACCCAGTGTTTCCCAAACCTCTCCTGGAGTACCCATTGTCCTGCACTTTCATGTCATTTTTGGTCGTTTCTTTACTGACCTTCCACAGAATTGCTCCAGCATGACTACAAGAGCGTCCTGGCCCTGCAATACATGAGCAACCTGCTGTCTGTATGACACCTGTCATTGATGCTAGTACCCACGCCTTGTGATGAGATGCATGCAGGCTCTGACTCGGCTCTATGTCTGCTTTTAGGTAGACACGGTCATCTCCAACATCCTTCAATAACACCCGGCCGACTTTGTTACTGTATAGGTATTGGTTCGCCTACGAACTTCTTAAGTTGCTCATCGCCTTACCATCACAAGCTACGGATTCAGCAAAGTAAGTAAATATGCTATCGTAAGTGATACGAGGCCACTTCTTCATGTCATCTTCCCAACCATCAATTACGGAGGGTAAAGGTCGGCTGATATTACCATTTTTGATCTCCATCAGGTTGTGTTCCCACATCATTATTAGTTTGGCAAGCTCTTCATGAATGAAATCGTTTGTTTACTTTGAACCTGAAATAACGCCCAAAATTCTCGCAAGGCATCATGGGACACGGGAAAGTCGTGGATTGAAATAATAAATGTCTGATTCCCTTTGTTGCCATAGTTCCATAGAAGCCCATTGGCCTGTGATCAGAGTTCTGTGGCTGTCATCCAATGGCATGCCAGCGAGGTCCAGCAGGGTAATGGGCCTGTTCTGAGCTCGGGGAACAAATGGTGCCAATTAAAATATCCCATAACGTAATTAGAGCTTTGTGTTTAAATGAAAGAACCAACAGTTAACACACACATCTGCCAATCTCATCTATAAACCATGGAGAATCAAATAAAGGATTTTGTCTGAATTGTTGAAATTGCTTTTTGCAGGGTAATTGAACTACAGTAGTTTTAATGGTGTTTTGGTCATGAAACATCCCTGAGAGTATAGCACAACCATTGTTAAACCTTTACGCTATGAATATTTGTGGCATATTTGTCTAAGCTGAAGCCTTTATCTCAACGGGGCTAACACAATCTTGTGTAGTTCAGAAACCTGGTCAGTCACACACAGTTAGAGTTCAGTTCACACAATCAATGAATAAACCTGTCTTTTGTCTTACGCCTGAAATATGACATGATCCCTTCAAGATGAAGTCTCTCAGTCACTGTCTCTGTCTCAGGGTCCTTTCCTCTCTTGTCACAGCCCTCAACACTGATATGACTTGCTGTCTCAGAGGAAGCCTCAACGCCACTCAGGGACCAAAGTTGAACAAAGTCCAGTCAAATCGATCAGATCTTAACAACCAGTATCAATCACCACTCCTCTACTCCGGCAATGACATTGTGGGTGGTGTATCCATCATGGCTAATCAGGTGTATCAATCGTAGTAAACTGGCGATAGCCTTCCCTATGGTATACAACGGGAGACTCATGGGGTAGTGAAGGGAGTTTATCATCATTACATAAGGTCACTTGTTAGCACTAGTGTTGAAGTGGACAATCCAGAGACATTGGAGAGACATTGGACACCTTGGGGTTAAACACACTGTGAACGGGACAACTGTGACCCACTGTAATGAGCTCGTAAACTGTCCCGGAATCTAACAACACCTTAGTAATACAGTGTGTTGATAAGGAATAAGGTCAATCAATGTTTTTTGTTGTCCAAACTAGAGTTGCTGAATCTCCTTGGTTGGAGAGCGAGGTAGTGGCAGAGATCCCTTCGCCGTGTCCAAATTAGGATAGCCAAAATGTATTTATTCTATCAGCATTATGATGACATATCTTGAGTGGCAGAAGTGGCTCATAGCTGGTGTAGCCTCGTGACGTGATGTCATCCACCTCTGGCCTGCTCGCCTCCCTACCTCTGAGGAAGTACAGTTCCCGCTCAGCCCAGTCAAAACTGTTCGCTGCTCTGGCACCCCAATGGTGGAACAAACTCCCTCACGACGCCAGGTCAGCGGAGTCAATCACCACCTTCCGGAGACACCTGAAACCCCACCTCTTTAAGGAATACCTAGGATAGGATAAAGTAATCCTTCTAACCCCCCCCCCCTTAAAAGAGTTAGATGCACTATTGTAAAGTGGTTGTTCCACTGGATATCATAAGGTGAATGCACCAATTTGTAAGTCGCTCTGGATAAGAGCGTCTGCTAAATGACTTAAATGTAAATGTAAATGTAATGTCACCATCCCGAAATATCTTCCTGTGATGATATTTGTTTTCCTTTGATCTTCCAGGCAAGAGATTATTCTCTAACAATCTTTATGATAGACTTTGAAATATGGAATGTGTGTACAATTCAGTGCAGTGTTTCATCACATAAGCAAATAAAAAATGTGTTCCATAAAAATGTGTCGATGCCTGGAGTGTTAGTTGATTTTATGACATCCATAAAGATAATTATTGTATGGGTGTTTGTGCACAATCATAACACTGTTACCATGGCAACTGAGCAATCATCAGTCAATGTTATACAAATCTTCTATGAGTCCATCTGAGAAACACTGATCATACAATGTTCATCTTCCAACGTCAGATGGTGCCTCTCCCATAGTTTCCACCTCCATGCTCATCCAACAGTGATGTCCCACGGGATCCACCTCCTCCTGGATCATATGAAATTGACTATTGAGAATAACCATACTTTATCAGAACACTACAGGTAACAACTTTTCCTGGTCAGTGGTCCTGAGAAGTTAACCAATGTCTGACCTTTAAGTGCATTAACTATTCAATTCCCATTCTCAATGGACTAATCCACTCCCAATACCTTATCACGGAGTGACATTTCACTGAGGTCATGTGGGTCGTACTGGGGTACAGATCTAAAAATCCCCAAAGATCTGTTGTTGTTGCCCATTTTTTTAGGCCTATTCTGTTGTGGGGAAAGAATGCCATTCTCAATGGACTACTCCATAGATACCGTAGATACGATGATGAAGTACAGTACATTGGGCAAAGCATCCTATACCAGTTAGTGCCTAAATCAGCCTCCCCAGTTACTACAACATTTGTTTATACAAGTGTCACTGTGGGTGACATTGATATGGAGATCAGCCTATCAGTATCAGGATCATGTCTGGTTGTTTGGCCTCTCTTTCTCTGACATGAAACAAACCCGTTTTGAGGAGAGCCAACGGTTTTGGGAGTAAATGGCCTGAAAAAGAGAAAGGGGTGGTTGGAGCTGCTACAGCGCCAGAAGGCAGTCTTCTGTCACCTCTTTCTCTGCCAGCATGATGGTCGCTCTCTCTCTTTCTCTCTCTCTCTCTCTGCTGATGCAGCTGGCCTCTCTCTCTGTGTCCACTGCTCCTCTAGCTGTTCTTCTGTAGTTAATACCTGACTGGGTTAAGTTTAGCACCAGTCTGGTGCTGCTTTTAGGTTATTTTGTGTGAAAATAGCAGAGGAAGATTGCTCCATGCTGTACCTAAACCTAAATGGCTCTGTAAGTCGAATTGCCAATATGGATTTATAACAATGTTTTACCTAAAAGCCTCAGACTTTTGTATTTCACCTCCACGGGCCAGCTCCAGTAACTCCCTGGACCATGGACTAGGCATACACTTCTCTCTCTTCTCTCTCTCTCTTTCTTTTTCTCTCGTTCTCTTTCTCTTTCTCTCTTTCTCTTTCTCTGTCTCTCTGTCTCTCTGTCTCTCTGTCTCTCTGTCTCTCTCTCTCTCTCTCTCTCTCTTTCTCTCTTTCTCTCTCTCTATCTCCCCCTCTCGTTCTTTCTTTCTTTCTCTCGCTCTCCCTCTCTCGCTCTCTTTCTCTCTCTCGCTCTCTCTCCCCCTCAACCCACCCTCTCTCTAGGGTAAACAGAAGTTATACTATGAATTCATAAGCACTGAACAATCCCTCTCGCAAGGGGTTGTAATCAGAAGAATGCTGTGTTAAGTATACAGTATCTGCTCTTGCAGTGTTGTATAGCATCATTCACTCCACTGGGAGTGTATGTATTCAAATATATTCTGAACTCAAAGAGGAATCCAGTGGAATACTTTGGGTTTTTCAGCATTTTTTTGTTGGAACCACCAGGGATCCTATTAGGACTTTCTCTTAAAGGTCAGTGTTGGACATTAATGTATTAATCACTTTAACATTAAGCAGTGATTTGAATTGTAAACTTAACGGACAATCTTGCTAAAAAATACTTGAATCAGTTATAGAACCCATTGACCTTTATGGCTGTGAGGTCTGGGGTCCGCTCACCAACCAAGAATTCACAAAATGGGACAAACACCAAATTGACTCTGCATGCAAAATTCTGCAAAAATATCCTCTGTGTACAACGTAAAACACCAAATAATGCATGCAGAGCAGATTTAGGCCAATACCCACTAATGATCAAAATCCAGAAAAGAGACGTTAAATTCTACAATCACCTAAAAGGCAGTGATTCCCAAACCTTCCATAACAAAGCCGTCACCTACAGAGAGATGAACTTGGAGAAGAGTCCACTAAGCAAGCTGGTCCTGGGACTCTGTTCACAAACACAAACAGACCCCACAGAGCCCCAGGACAGCAACACAATTAGACCCAACCAAAACAAAAATATAATTATTTTACACATTGGAAAGAATGAACAAAAAAACACAGCAAACTGGAATGCTATTTGGCCCTAAACAGAGAGTACACAGTGGCAGAATACCTGACAACTGTGACTGACCCAAACTTAAGGAAAGCTTTGACTATGTACAGACTCAGTGAGCATAGCAATATTTGTGACCTGTTGCCACAAGACAAGGGCAACCAACGAAAAACAAACACCATTGTAAATACAACCCACATTTATGTTTATTTATTTTCCCTTTTGTTATTTAACTATTTGCACATAATATGAAATGTCTTTATTCTTCTGGAACTTTTGTGAGTGTCATGTTTTTTTGTATTGTTTATTTCACTTTTGTTTATTATCTATTTCACTTGCTTTGGCAATGTAAACATATGTTTCACATGCCAATTCAGACCTTAAATTGAATTGAATTGAGAGAGAGAGAGAGAGAGAGAGAGAGAGAGAGAGAGAGAGAGAGAGAGAGAGAGAGAGAGAGAGAGAGAGAGAGAGAGAGAGAGAGAGAGAGAGAGAGAGAGAGAGAGAGAGAGAGAGAGAGAGAGAGAGAGAGAGAACGAGAGTGTCCACGTGCACGAGTTAGAAACGAATGCCATTCGCAGCCTCCCCAATTCAATCATTGTGGGTAGAGAGAGTTAATTATTGGAGTTAACTGGCTAATTAAGGAATGATGAATAGTGTCGGCAGTCTCCTAGGACACCCCTGCAGGAGCAGCTGTTGAGCCTCCCCGGGCTCCTCGGGCCCTTCCTGGAGACTCTGTGTGTGTGTGTGTGTGTGTGTGTGTGTGTGTGTGTGTGTGTGTGTGTGTGTGTGTGTGTGTGTGTGTGTGTGTGTGTGTGTGTGTGTGTGTGTGTGTGTGTGTGTGTGTGTGTGTGTGTGTGTGTGTGTGTGTGTGTGCGTGTGCGCGTGCGTGTGCGCGTGCGTGTGAGAGAGAGAGAGTGAGGGAGACATAGTGTGTTTGCGTGTGTGCGTGCGTGCGTGAGTGCATGTGTGAAAGATTGAGTGAGGGACAGAGAGAGGGACAGAGAGAGGGGCAGAGAGAGGGGCAGAGAGAAGCAGAGAGAGCCAGAGAGAGGCAGAGAGAGGCAGAGAGAGGGGAAGGAGTGTTTAACACATAAATAAATTCCCAGTGACAGGTCTGTCAATGAGGTTATCAGGATGGCACTGGCTGTATGGACACCTTGAGGCTAGAGCGTAACAACGGACTCAACGGAGTAACACATCCAGGCTTAAATCTCCCCTCTCTAAACGCATCTTATCACTCTCTCCCCTTTCACATTCTGTTCAAAGGAGTAATTGAATTTTCAAGTCGTGCTGTGAAGGTGATGTTAAAAACATATGGAAGGCCTCTGTTCTCGTAGTTTCTACTATTACAAAATGAATGAATCTAGGCATCATATTTCTGAACCTATTGTTTCAGTATTATACCATCCATCAGAATGGGATGATACATTTGGTAAGCCACGCACACCATTTGAATGAGGTTGGCATCAAGGAAAGCAAAAACAAATATCTAGAGAGCAGTGTTTGTATTGTATTTGTATGTGTGCCCTCTCCCAGGCTTTGAATATTCAGTAGAAACCACAAAGGAATACGTGTTGTTGCTAGAGTAACCTTTTCTCTCTGTCTCCTGTTCATCAATAGCATTGATGTATGCCATTTACTATCTACTGATGTCAAAACATGACATCGGTAGATGTTTTTGACAGAAGTTAGCTTGATTTTAAAATGACTTTGATGTTAGATATTCGTTTGACATTCGCATCGAGAAATATTCATAACAAATGCTAACACGTAGAAATCTCAAATCACATCTATTACAAGAACAATAAATATCATCCGTTCATATATAGTGTGACAATCATAAATGTATGTCATTTGAGAATGTTTTATTAGCATACAACCACACTATCTGCATTTCTCCCCCCCTCTATAGTTTCTCGGGTATGCATGAGTTAAAATAGGGTCATTTCGTAAATTCACTCTGGCTATCTACTCTGATTTCAAAGCACTCTCATTTGAGTGTGCTAGAGCACAGAATAACTGATGAATTTACGAACGGGCAACACCCCAGTTGAATATCACCGGTATCAGTAGACGTCGACAAAAAAACATAATAAAATTGATGCCAGCAGCACAGTTGTAGTCCACAAATGCTCTTGATAACATGAAAACAGCCTAACCAGCTCTGCTAGGCCGAGTAAAATGGTCAGTGAGGTGTTTTCTTATTTGTGTCTGGAAGTAGCTCGCAAGTTAGCCAACTTTAGCCAGTTAGCTTGGGTGATTGACTGCAGTTGTGTGGTCAGAGGGCTAATAAGGAAATAGGGAAAATACAATGTAAAATTATTTTTTTTAAATGTAATAGAGTTAATCGCAGGATTTGCATGTGATTAATCACAATAAATTGAAAATGTTGAATTTGAGCTGTAATTTAAGATGTTTATGTTTTTACATCACATTGTTGTTTTTAGCTGTATAGATCATGTACACTACATGACCGAAAGTATGTGGACACCTACTCGTCGAACATGTAATTCCAAAATCATGTGCATTAAAATGGAGTTGGTCCCTCTTTGCTGCTTTGACAGCCTCCACTCTTCGGGGAAGGTTTCCATTCAGCCACAGGATACTTAGTGAGGTCAGGCACTGATGTTGGGCGATTAGGCATGGCTCACAGTCGGCGTTCCAATTCATCCCAAAGAAGTTCGATGGGATTGAGGTCAGGGTTCTGTGCAGGCCAGTCAAGTTCTTCCACACTGGTCTCGACAAACCATTTCTGTATGGACCTCGCTTTGTGCACGGAGGCATTGTCATGCTGAAACAGGAAAGAGCCTTCCCAAAACTGTTGCCACAAAGTTGGAAGCACAGAATCGTCTAGAATGTCATTGTATGCTGTAGCGTTAAGATTTCCCTTCACTGGAACTAAGGGGCCCGAACCATGAAAAACAGCCCCAGACTATTATTCTTCATCCACCAAAATGTACAGTTGGCACTATGCATTGGGGTAGGTAGCGTTCTCCTGGCATCTGCCAAACCCAGATTCGTCCGACAGACTGCCATATGTTGAAGTGTGAATCATCACTTCAGAGAATGGGTTTCCACTGCTCCAAAGTCCAAGGGCGGTGAGCTTTACACCACTCCAGCCAACGTTTGGCATAGCGCATTGTGAACTTAGGCTTGTGTGCATCTGCTCGGCCATGGAAACCCATTTCATGAAGCTCCAGACGTACAGTTCTTGTGCTGACGTTGCGTCCAGAGGCAGTTTGGAAGTGTTGCAATTGAGGACAGACAATTTTTACGAGCTACGCACTTTAGCACTCGGCTGTCATGTTCTGTGAGCTTCAGTGGCCTACCACTTCGTGGCTGAGTCGTTGTTTCTCCTAGACATTTCCACTTCACAATAACAACACTTACAGTTGACCGGGGCAGCTCTAGCAGAGGCGAAATTTGACAAACTGACTTGTTGGAAAGATGGCATCCTATGACAGTGTCACATTGTACGGGCCATTCTACTGCCAATGTTTGTCCATGGAGATTGCATGACTGTGTGCTCGATTTGATACACCTGTCAGCAACGATTGTGGAAGAAATAGCGGATCTACTAATTTGAAGGGGTGTCCACATACACATGTATATATTGTGTATTTTGGATGTTTTCAGAGTATTTTGAACGTTTTTAGAAAATGTGATTAGTCAACAACAACAAAAAATAGTGTACACTAAAATTACAAAAAGTTAACTTGAGTTAACTGATTAAATAAGTATTTGTAGGCACCCAGAAATCTCTGAAGAACCAAACGCTTGAGATCAGTCTGATGCAACTTTAGAGGCACAGTACAGCTACAGTACGATGCACAGTTTGAGCTCAGGTGGATTAAATCTGTTTAAGAATGTATGACTGCATACATAAAAAAACACATTATGAAAAATGCAGATCACCTAATGTTTTAATTATGAATGTGTTTCATGAGAGAAAGCAAGACTAGTATGCTCTCCTCTAGCGGTGTGTGCCAGCCCAGCCTCAATCAGATGCAGTTTGTTGGGTTGACCTTAATGGGAGTCTTTGTTATCACAATGAGCTCACAACCACTCAGCAACCCTATAAATGGAATAGACAGACTATCTATGGTAGTTTGCGGTCTCTTTCTGAATCCACATACACATCCTCGTATAAGACTGACCCAACAATAAGGGCAACATGAAAGATTGTATTTCAAATCACTCCTTGGCTTTCCATATGCTAAATATAGCGCTCGTGTGTAACTTCAAAAAATTTAAATGTATTCATCAATATTACAATGAACCAGAGTGGAAGGAGTGGAAAACGGCTTTTTAAAAAATGGACAAAGAGATGGCAAGCAGTTGCCATAGAAATGCCTCTGTTGAGTTTTGACTGCATGTACCTGTTAAACCTCTTAGTGAACCATCATGTTCTTTCATCCAACTCTCAATTTCTTTCTCCTGTCTTCTCTTCTGTACACCATCTCTGGATACACAGGACAGTTTGGAGATCGGTTGGATTTATTTCTTTAGTAATGAGTGGAAGTGACTATTGTTTAGCTCAAATGCAAATGACGACCACTTTTTATATAGAGTACCAGTCAAAAGTTTGAACACACCTACTCATTCAATGGTTTTTCTTTTTTTTGTTGCTATTTTCTACGTTGTAGAATAATAGTGAGGACATCAACACCATGAAATAACACATATGGAATCATGTAGTAACCGAAAAAGTACTAAACACATCAACATATATTTTATATTTGAGATTCTTCAAAGTAACCACCCTTTGCCTTGATGACAGCTTTGCACACTCTTGGCATTCTCTCAACCAGCTTCATGAGCTAGTCACCTGGAATGCATTTCAACTAACAGGTGTGCATTGTTAAAAGTTACTTTGTGGAATTTCTTTCCTTCTTAATGCGTTTGAGCCAATCAGTTGTATTGTGACAAGGTACTGGTGGCATACAGAAGATAGGCCTGTTTGGAAAAAGACCAAGTCCATATTATGGCAAGAACAGCTCAAATAAGCGAAGTGAAATGGCAGTCCATCATTACTTTAAGACATGAAGGTCAGTCAATGCAGAATATTTCAAGAACTTTGAAAGTTTCTTCAATTGCAGTCACAAAAACCATCAAGCGCTATGATGAAACTGGCTCTCGTGAGGACCGCCACAGGAAAGGAAGCCCGAGTTACTTGTCCTGCAAAGGATAAGTTAATTAGAGTTAACTACACCTCAGACTGCAGCCAAAATAAATGCTTCACAGAGTTCAAGTAACAGATACAACTCAACGTCAACTGTTAAAATCAAATCAAATGACATTTTATTTTATTAGTGCCGAATACAACATTACAGTAAAATGCTTACTTACCAGCCCCTAACCAACAATGCAGTTAAAAAAATAGAGATAAGAATAAGAAATTAAAGTAACTAGTAATTAAAGAGCAGCAGTAAAATAACAATAGCGAGACTATATACAGGGGTGTACCGGTACAGAGTCAATGTGCGGGGGCACCAGTTAGTTGAAGTAATATGTACATGTAATTAGAGTTATTAAAGCAACTATGCATAGATGATAACAACAGAGAGTAGCAGCGGTGTAAAAGGGGGGGGGGTTGCAAATAGTCTGGGTAGCCAGTTGATTAGGTGTTTAGGAGTCTTATGGCTTGAGGGTAGAAGCTGTTTAGCCTCTTGGACCTAGACTTGGCGCTCTGGTACCGCTTGCCGTGCGGTAGCAGAGAGAACAGTCTATGATTAGTGTGGCTGAAGTCTTTAACAATTTTTAGGGCCTTCCTTTGACACCGCCTGGTATAGAGGTGCTGGAAGGGCAGGAAGCTTGGCCCCAGTGATGTACTGGGCCGTTCGCACTACCCTCTGTAGTGCCTTGCAGTCGGAGGCCGAACACAGTTGCCATGTTCAGAGGAAGGAAATTAGTCAATTGAAATATATAAATTAGACGCTAATCTATGGATTTCACAAGACTGGGCAGGGACACAGCCATGAGTGGGACCTGGAGGGCATAGGTCCACCTGCTTAGGGGCCAGGCTGACCCACTGGCGAACCAGTCCCAGCCAATCGGGCTAGAGTGGTTACACATGGTCTGCGGTTGTGAGGCCGGATGGACGTACTGCCAAATTCTCTAGAATGACGTTGGAGGCGGCTTATGTTAGAGAAATTAACATTAAATTCTGTCAGGTGGATGAATTATCTTGGCGAAGGACAAATGCTCACTAACAGGGATGTACAGTGGCTTGCGAAAGTATTCACCCCATTGGCATTTTTCCTATTTTGTTGCCTTATAACCTGGAATTAAAATAGATTTTTTGGGGGTTATATCATATGATTTACACAACATGCCTACCGCTTTGAAGATGCACATTATTTTTTATGTGTGAAACAAACAAGAAATTAGACAAAAAAACTAAAATCGTGGATTTTTGCCCATTCTTCAAGGCAAAACTGCTCCAGCTCCTTCAAGTTGGATGGGTTCCGCTGGTGTACAGCAATCTTTAAGTCATATCACAGATTCTCAATTGGATTGAGGTCTGGGCTTTGACTAGGCCATTCCAAGACATTTAAATGTTTCCCCTTAAACCTCTTGAAGCTAGGGGGAAGAATTTTTATGTTTGGAAAAATAACGTTCCCATTGTAAGCTGCCTATTTCTCAGGTCCAGATGCTAGAATATGCATATAATTGACTGAGTAGGATAGAAAACACTCTAAAGTTTCCAAAACTGTCAATATATTGTCTGTGAGTATAACAGAACTGATTTTGCAGGCGAAAACCTGAGGAAATCCAACCCGGAAGTGACCTCTATTTTGAAAAACCACTGTTCCATTGCCTGCCTTTCGTCCATTTAAAGGGATATCAACCAGATTCCTTTTCCTGTGGCTTCCTCAGGGTGTGAACAGTCTTTAGACATAGTTTCAAGCTTTTATTTTGAAAAATTAGCGAGATTTATCAAAACGCGTCAGTGGATAGGCAGATGTCCCCCCATTAGTTGTTGCACCAGACACTCGTTGCTCGACATTTTTTTTCTCTCCAGTATTGAATAGTTTACAGTCCGGTTGAAATATTATCGATTATTGATGTTAAAAACAACCTGAGGATTGATTATTAAAAACGTTTGACATGTTTTTACGACCTTTACGGATACTATATGGAATTTTTGTAAAGCCTTGACTTGCCTAAGGCTGTGGAATACTGAAAATAACGCGCCAAACAAATGGAGGTATTTTGATATAAAAAAAATCTTGATCGAACAAAAGGAACATTTATTGTGTAACTGGGAGTCTCCTGAGTGCAAACATCTGAAGATCATCAAAGGTAAGCGATTAATTTTATTGCTTTTCTGGCTTTCGTGACCATTCTACATGGCTGCTAGGTGTTCTTACTGTTTTGTCTAGTGATTGATAAACTCACAAATGCTTGGATTGCTTTCGCTGTAAAGCATATTTTCAAAATCTGACACGATAGGTGGATTAACAACAAACTAAGCTGTGTTTTGGTATATTTCACTTGTGATTTCATGAAAATAAATATTTTGTATATTTTTTTTAAATTTGGCGCTCTGCAATTCAGCGGTTGTTTACGAAAATGATCCCGCTAAAGGGATCCGTGCATCAAGAAGTTTTAAACCACTTGAGTGTTGCTTTAGCAGTATGCTTAGGGTCATTGTCCTGCTGAAGGGGAACATCCGTCCCAGTCTCAAATCTCTTGAAGACTGAAACAGGTTTCCCTCAAGAATTTCCCTGTATTTAGCACCATCCACCATTCCTTCAATTCTGACCAGTTTCCCAGTCCCTGCCGACCCAGTCCCTGCCGGTGTTCTCAGGGTGTTCTCGTGGTGATGAGAGGTGTTGGGTTTGCGCCAGACATAGTGTTTTCCTTGACGGCCAAAAAGCTACATTTTTGTCTCATCTAACCAGAGTACCTTCTTCCATATGTTTGGGGAGTCTCCCACATGCCTTTTGGAGAACACCAAACGTGTTTGCTTACTTTTTTCTTAAGCAATGGCTTTTTTCTGGCCACTCTTCCGTAAAGCCCAACTCTGTGGAGTGTACAGCTTAAAGTGGTCCTATGGACAGATACTCCAATCTCCTCTGTGGAGCTTTGCAGCTCAGAGTTATCTTTGGTCTCTTTGTTGCCTCTCTGATTAATGCCCTCCTTGCCTGGTCCGTGAGTTTTGGTGGGCGGCCCTCTCTTGGCAGGTTTGTTGTGGTTCCATATTCTTTGCATTTTTTAATAATGGATTTAATTGCGCTCCGTGGGATGTTTAAAGTTTCTGATATTTTTTTATAACCCAACCCTGCTCTGTACTTCTCCACAACTTTGTCCCTGACCTGTTTGGAGAGCTCCTTTGGTCTTCATGGTGCCGCTTGCTTGGTGGTGCCCCTTCCATACACTTTGTGGTGTTGCAGACTCTGGGCTTTTCAGAACAGGTGTATATCTACTGAGATCATGTGACCAATCATGTGACACTTAGATTGCACACAGGTGGAATTTATTTAACTAATTATGTGACTTCTGAAGGTAATTGGTTGCACCAGATCTTATTTAGGGGCTTCATAGCAAAGGGGGTAAATACATATGCACGCACCAGTTTTCCGTTTTCAATTTTTTAGATTTTCTTTAAACAAGTAATTTTTTTCATTTCACTTCACCGATTTGGACTATCCAGCAAATAGGAAAAATGCCAAGGGGGGTGAATACTTTTGCAAGGCAATGTAAACGAATTTGTGCAAAAAATGTCTGGGAGCTTTTATTTCAGCTCCTATGTTACATTCTAATCACCTCTGGATTCGTGGGAAACACACTTTCCAATTCCTCAGCCAGTCTCAAATTGAGATAATCTCACCCCATTATTGAGAGGTGCCAATGAGACCCATTCTCCACCCTGCCTGAGACGCTCATTCTAAACCTACGGATGTCTTAGCTGCCAACCAGTGGAGGCTGGTGGGAGGAGCTATAGCAGAAGGGGCTCTGTGTAATGGCTGGAATGGAATAAATGGAAAGGTCCCACAGAACCAGGCAAGGTGTTGCAATGATCCGTTCCACCAGATGCCTTTCATCATATCCTTCTCCATGGTGTGTTGGACAGGGTTACGTTGGGAAAATATGACCTGTGAATGTTAAAACAGTTTTGATTGGGAGAATTTGATATGTGAATGTTGAAATAGTGTTCACATTTGAAGTGTTAGAGACAATTAATGAAAAGATTCAGAATATGAGTGTGTGTTGTGTTGTTGTGTTGACGTCCTTCAGAAGATAATAGCCATAAGTGTCATTTAAGCCTTATATGACAGAAGATCCCACACAAACTGTGTGAAACTTTTCTCAGAATGTCAGGCAGCGATTGTCATTATGTCCGCCTACACAGACGGCTTTTTGTATGCATTTTTTATCGAAAAGTACTTACCTGTTGACCCCATTGTATGCAACAGAGGCATCAGGATTTCAGGGATTGGAGATATTGAACCTCGGTGCTCCTAGAGATTTCAGTCTGAAGCAGTGTACTATAGGCTTTGTTTAGAGTTTGGTCTGTCTGCGATGTATATTATTAAGATGATTCGTCAAGGTCATTTATGAAATGAAAGTCCCTCTAACGCAAATGTGCTGTAGAATTGTAAGTATCTTCTGTGACAAAAGACATAAAGATGATTCAGACAGACTTAACATTTTATGAGATTGGGTGTCTATTTTTTTTCTCTCTCTTGAAGAAATTATTATCAAATCTTAACCTATACAGTCTTGGAGATTGATTAATTGTGACACTACGTGAACTTAAATGATTCAATAAAAAACATGAGTTAGATGTCAATATTTATAAATAACAAAAGTGCTCTACAGGAGATGTATCAACAAGTGCTTTAAACTTTTGCAGTATCTTGCAATTGTATTCAATAAAACGGTGTGTTGTTCTCCATTGGGCTCCCCTGTCAGCTAAATCAAATGAACTATCCTCTCCTGGTAATATCTAGTGACACAGCCAACTGTTTTCCTCTGTTGTGAAGAAAATCTTCTATTCCGCTACTCACATATGGATGAACAAGCGCAAATTAAATACACCTTCCCTCAAAAGTCTGCGGGCCAAAAGTAGCTCTACTGAACCAAGGCATATTTAAATTGGGTGTCCAAATCAATAATGACAAGTTCAAGGTAGGGATGTATTTTGGAGTCTGATCTACAAAATCAAAAGAATGAATCCACTCACACTGGCTCTTCAACTTTGCATCAGTTGTTGGTTTAATAACTCATGAAGGAAGGAACCCCAACTGTGTCTGAAGCCCCATGATCAGAATCAGTTCACAATACGTCTTTTAATCGTCTACACCTGTCCACAAATGTGGGCACAATCAGAATGTGGACAATATCAGGACAAAGGGAGCATGTTAGAACCAGGTATAAGTGTAGCTTTAGTGAGAGAAGTAACATTTAAATGATACGGGTGAATGTGAACTCATCATGCAGGAGGGACAGGAATAAGACGTTATTGGAATAATGTGTTGATGAGCCTTCGACACATAATTTATGCGGAGTCGTCTGGGTCACATCAATGATGTATGAGTAGGGTTGCAACATTCCGGAAACTTGAAATAAATGTTCTAGATTTCTTCTCTCTTCTTCCCATCGTTCTTTCTCTCTATCTCTCTCTGTCACTCCTATCTCTCTCTATCTCTCTTTATCGCTATTTCTCTCTGTCTCTCTATCTCTCTCTCTCTCTTGAACTTAAAAATGTTACTCTCGGCAGCACTCGGCTCGTTCTGTAAACAGTAGCCACCTGGATGGGTGTTTTAACACATGATTTTGATTCTTAATAATGTGTAAATATACCTAATGCTATACAAGGAAGAAATAAGTCCTCCAAGCTCATCACAACCTGTACTGGCGATTCCCTAATTGTGCAGACATGGAGATGTTGACATGGAGACTTGAACAGATACTGACCCCCCCCCCCCTCCTAGGTTTTACTGACAGTGAAGTGTCAGCAAATGTCCCCTGTTCATTCTGCCTGGTGTCAATGAAATAATTGACACCAGGTGTATACTCGTTTTAAAATGTTATCAAAAATGAATGGGGGCTGGGGGGTGTGGAGATATTCGCTGACAAGATATTAGCTGGTTGTGCATAATGTTTGCATTCTGATCCACAGCAGTCAAGCAGCAGCAGAAGAGGGTGACATTTCCCTGACCTTCATTCCCGCGTCCACGGTTTCGACTAGTTACCCCAGCCACAAAGTCAAAATGATCTATGTCATAAAAATTCATGAAAACAAAAATGTATTTTAATTCAAGGTTAGGGTTAGGCATAAGGTTAGCATTATTGTTAAGGTCAGGATGAAGGTTAGGGTTATATTTAAAATCACATTTTAAGAAGATAAATTGTGGAAGTAGGCAGGGTTTATGACTTTGTGGCTATGGTAACTAGTTACGACCCACAACCACCAGTATACTGAAATGGAGAGAAGAGACTGCCAGTGAGGATGAGATTGAGAGAAATGTCTCACGAAGGCTGCAATCCTCAGGTTATTCTCTCATTGAGGAGCCATAGTATGCAGGAAGTGAATGTCACTAAATCTTCATTCCAGTCCAATGTGAGTGCTGTGTAGTTTCGAAGGAAGGGACATCATGTCCACTTATTTTACTATCCTGTTTCATCTAGGCCCATATTCAAAAATAGTCTAGGATCAAGTCATCACTGTCCATATGTTATTCATATCGATCTAGCTGGGAAAAATGTATCCTAGACCTGCACTCCTTCTCTGAGACACTTTATGAATAATGGCCCAGGTATCTTAGTTTAGGAAAGTTATGTAATAACAATGAACTGTGGTTGTATAAAAATAAATTGTATATGTTTGGCAGAGCATTAGGGGAAACGGGTAAATGCAATGAAAATGTGTCAAGAAATTGCTCTTTCTCCATAATTTGGAACTGAATTAAGTATGTTAATGTTTCATGAAAGAAATCCCCTCCAGACACCTTTGACCTTCAAATCAACTACTGTCCCTTTTCATTTACTTTGCCATCCATAGTAGTCAATGGACACAAACACTACACAAACAAATTTTTATTTGAATTTGGTTTTAAAAAGGGAAGGTAGTGTGAAGGGGAAGATGTTTTCCCAGTTTGTTTTATTTCATGTTTGACTTGCAATCTATCAAATACTTTTTAACATTTGTCAACAACTAAAATCCCTGTAAGTCTCAGAAATGCCTGAATCTGATTTGATGCTACATTATAATATCGAGATCGCCTGGGGATCCTGTGCCAAAACATTACCATAATTACAACTTTCACAAATGCAGCACAAACAACCATCCAGTTTCCCAAAATAACTTCTCCTCTTCCCTTGAAACAGGCAAATGAGAAGGAGCGGGGGCAAAACAGGCTGTGGCTGTCGAACGCTGTTGCTATTTTTTTGTTCTCATATCCAATCCATCACCATTAAGAGGGCCGCTGGCTGGCTGGAAGGAGAGCAGCATCACAGTGTCACACTAAGGAAACCTTCCATTCCAATTGTGCTGAAAACCACACTGCGTTCTCTAACCTGTTTTCCCATTTCCATCCGTTACTGCATGCATGCCCAACTACCAGGATCAACAAATAAACCCTGGCCGCCACAATCTTACCGGAGTGCAGGAGAGCAGCCTCCCGAGAAGATACGATGGCAGCATTTCAATACCTAAACCCCCTTCACTTAGTCACGGATGCACATCACCAACAGGTGCCTCATTTCCTAAAGCCTCACACGTAGTCAGATATGTACAATAGCATTCAGGCTTTAGGTATACAGTGCCTTTGGAAAGTATTCAGACCCCATGACTTTTCCACATTTTGTTACATTACAGCCTTATTCTAAAATTGATTAAATGTAATGTAATTTTCCTCATAAATCTGCACACAATACACCATAAGGACGAAGAAAAAAAGTGTTTTAGAAATGTTTGCTATTTTCAGTCTCTCCAGAGATGTTCGATCAGGTTCAAGTTCGAGTGTGTTCAAGTCCAGGCTCTGGCTGTGCCACTCAAGGACATTAAGACTTGTCCCAAAGGTACTCCTGCATTGTCTTGGCTGTGTGCTTAGGGTCGTTGTCCTATTGGAAGGTGAACCTTAACCCCAGTCTGAGGTCCTGAGCGCTCTGGAGCAGGTTTTCATCAAGGATCTCTCTGTACTTTACTCTGTTCATCTTTGCCTTGATCCTGACTAGTCTCCCAGTCCCTGCCACTGAAAAACATCCCCACAGCATGGTACCAGATTTCCTCCTGACATGAAGCTTGGCATTCAGGCCAAAGAGTTCAAACTTGGTTTCATCAGACTAGAGAATCTTGTTTGGTCTGAGATTCTTTAGGTGATTCTAAAGGTGTGCCCTTTACTGAGGTGTGGCATCCGTCTGGCCACTCTACCATAAAGGCCTGATTGGTGGAGTGCTGCAGAGATGGTTGTCCTTCTGGAAGGTTCTCCCATCTCCACAGAGGAACTCTAGAGCTCTGTCAGAGTGACCATTGGGTTCTTTGTCTCCTCCCTGACCAAGGCCCTTCTCCCCTGATTGCCACTGTGTTCTTGGGGAACTTCAATGCTGCAGACATTTTTTGGTGCCCTTCCCCAGATCTGTGCCTCGACACAATCCTGTCTTGGAGCTCTACGGACAATTCATTCGACCTCATGGCTTGGTTTTTGCTTCGACATGCACTGTCAACTGTGGGTCGTTTTACAGACAGTTTTGTGCCCAATGTCCAATCAATTGAATTTACCACAGGTGGACTCCAATCGAGTTGTGAAAACATGGATGATCAATGGAAACAGGATGCACCTGAGCTCAATTTCGAGTCTCATAGCAAATTGTCTGAATACTTATGTAAGTAATATATTTATCTTTTTATTTTTTATAAATTTGCAAAAATGTCTAAAAACCTGTTTCACTCTGTCTTCATGGGGTATTGTGTGTAGATTACTGAGGGAAACGTTTTATTTAATCCATTTTAGAATAAGGCTGTAACGTAACAAGATTTTGATGAAGTCAAGGGGTCTGAATACTTTCCGAAGGCACCGTATATCCAAGCTCATACAGAAATGGATCCTCGTCACTTTCCAGGTTTCCATAATTTTTTTACTCTGTTGATTCTTGCATGATCAAGTGCGGTGGTTTTCAAACTTCTCCTCGGGGATCCCCAGACGTTTCCAAATTTGGTTATAGCTCTGAACTAGCTCATCTGACAAAGTTGAATCAGGTGTGCTAGCTGTGGAGTAGTTAAAATACATGGAATGTCTGGGGTATCCAAATAGAGGTTTAAAATACCCTGATCTAGTGAATGCCAGTAGAAACAGAACTGGTGAGCCTTGTTTAACCACAGTCTTAATAGTGAACCCTCTCTTTGGTCACATGGTTTTAAATGCTTTTTCAAAATGTATGTATATGTTCAGCTCTTGAAAGTTATTGTATAGGAACATCTAATATATCAAGGAACTTTAAAATACCCTCACGTGTTACAGTAGATTCAATGGGCTTTATTTATAGATACATATATCCTGCATAACTGTCCATACAAATTACCTCTGTGTTTAGACTGTAAGTGTCACGTTCCTGACCTGTTTTCCTTTGTTTTGTATTCATTTTAGTTGGTCAGGGCGTGAGTTGGGTGGGTTGGTCTAGGTTTGATTTTCTATGTTGGGATTTTGTGTTCGGCCTGGTATGATTCTCAATCAGAGACAGCTGTCAATCGTTGTCCCTGATTGAGAATCATACTAAGGCAGCCTGGGTTTCACATGTGTTTTGTGGGTGTTTGTTCCTGTGTCCGTGTTTGGGCCACACAGGACTGTTTCAGGTTAGTCACGTTTGTTGGTTGTTGTATTTTGTAGTGTTTGTTGGTTTCCCATTAAAATATGAATACTTACCAATCCGCATCTTGGTCCGATCCATGCTCCTCCTCGTCTGAGGAGGAGAACGACTACGACAGCCGTTACAGTAAGAAATTAGAAAATCTTTGTCCTTGTGTCCTCCACAAAGTAATTGTGTCTTGGTGAGTGGGTTTTACAAAATAAGGATGTCATTTGAACATTTTATGTTTCAACATTTTATGAATTTTAAAAGTTGTGTGAATTACTTGTCCTTGGGTTTCAATACTACATTCATGTGCCTTGAAAGAAATATATAAAGTTGCCTTCCCATTCACTCAGGTCAGTTAGTGCATTGCATTATTCAGAGCAAAACAATTACAGTACCTGCGAACACTGTAAAGTAAAGCGTCACGGCTTCTCTATTTATTTTCATAACTTTCTAAAAACACCCTACCAACCCCAACATGCTACACTATTGATTGGAACACAGTGATGTCACATCGTGTTTTATTTTTGAGGGGCATTGAGGGGGAGGTGGCTGCGAGTAGCAGGAGGACCATACATTACCATGGAAACCAGCTGTCTCATGCAGCTGTCTCATGTGCTGCGATTCATGTATCAGTACAACGGTCCCCAGAGCCCGGCCCGGTCAGCATCGAATTCCATCCTGCTCTCCATGGTTACAGACGTCAGGTCGCCTTCTAATGAGTGCCAGTGTCAGCAGAGATGTGGTGGACCAGGCCCCACATGTCATAGCTGATGCTAATTCCATCTGAAGAAGGGCTAGGAAGAACATACTGTACTCCAATTACACTCCCAAGCACATATTAAACTCGGAGAGGTGGAGGAAGGGTTTTCTAGGTAGGGGAACCATCTGTGACTCCCCTCTCTTCTCCCCCATACTCCCCCTCTCCCATTACTGCAGCCACAGCTAGAGACAGGTCTAGGTCACCCTCCACCTCTTCTATAGATACCGGAGGCTCAATTCAATGGAACACGATTGCAGCACTGCAGTACTGTGTGTATGCAGTTGCTAGGTCTTTTTCTTATGTTCAGATGAAATCACATGGTTTTGGTATACTGTAAAAGTAGATTCCTCAGACTGGTAGATTTCTTCTGCTTTTCATAATAAGGAGTATGTGTGTGTGTGTGCCCTGCAGGAATACACTGTGTAAACATTGCAAAGGCGAGTTTGATTGAATTCCTGACACAGTATTCCTTCTCCGGTCATCCATAACAGGTCCCTGTGTAGGGAAGAGGAAAGGATTTCAGCAACAGTGCATGGGAGAAGAGACATAAGTTATCAGGCCTGAGACACAACGCACCTAAAAGGATGTATTGATTTCGTTTTTGTTACACCTGTCTGTGAGAATGATAAAAGAGAGCAAGTGCTTTTTGCAGGGCAGAGAGTATACGTGAATGTCTTGTTGCAAGTATAGTCTTGCTTATTAGGATCCGCATGAGCTACTGCACATGCAGGAGCTACTCTTCCTGGGGTCCACATAAACAGTTATAGACAAGAACAACATAAGATATTAAATTCAACATAATAATGTGAAAAAATCAATAAGAGTTATATATAGGAATGACGCCAAGAGACAACAAGAATACTATTTACACACTATTCATATTCATAGTCTTATATACAGTACAGTGAAATAGATCTTTAGAGAGAGTAGAGGCGCTGTGATACAATATGTTTTCTGTCTGTTTTTTAAAGCTACATTGCTTTTTGCCTGAGTAACCTCTGCTGGCAGAGCATTCCATGATGACATGGCTCTATACATAACTGAGCGACGCATTAAATGTGTTTTTGGTTTGGGTATAGTGAGGAAACCCATAGTGGCGGGTCTGGTGGGGTATGTATGTGTGTTTGAAGTGAATGCAAATAGATTATACAAGTGGTTAGCCATTTTCAACAGACAAATGTTTCTTAAAAAGACTAGAAGAGAAGTGATACATTTCTCCTCAACCAAAGACTATTATGCATGTTGTTAATGTTAGTTTTAATTAAGGCCAAGGGGGCTGCTCTGTATTGAGCCAGCTGCAGCTTTGCTAGGTCTTTATTTGCTGCACCTGATTATATTACCGGACAGTAATCAAGATGGGACAAGACCTGAGCCTGAACAACTAGTACAGTTGATCTTTGTGTCAAAAATGCAGAACATCTTTTTATAACAGACATACAGTACCTCTCCCCATCTTCACAAAAACTGTCAATATAACTTGACCATGATAAGTGACCATACAATGGACTTTTGTTCAACAGTTGTGTTCTTACCCTTGTTTTGTCATGAACAAAGATTAGTTGTTCTTAGTGTGGGGATTTTCAAAATTCTCAAACCAGTACCATATTTCTGTCTATCCTCTTGTTCCTACCTATGCTAGCGCTTTAAAGTTGGGGGTGAGGGAGAGGGAAGGTGAGTAGGTTTGAGTTGAGAAGTGAGCCTCAGGCCGAGGTGTTGGCTGAGCTACCAGGTACGGTGCTGTATGTATTATAGTGGGGTCATACAGTACAATTAAGTAAAGTAAATGGAATCGTCAACATGATGGCCTCATATTGTCTGCTCTACACATGGCTGCCTGACCTCTATTGGATTTCTGGAGAACAGCTCTAACAATGTGTGCTGGGTTACCAAGAAAAACTGACTGTATTGCAGTAGAGACCACCATTTTGTACGAAGGTAATACAACATTGTAATTAATTTAATGTAAGTGTATCAGGTAGAGTTGTTTTGTCCATTCGTTGTGTTATTGCTACTGATGGTGTCTAATAGACAAACAGAAGTTCATTTTCTCTTTCAACGTATCTGCCACGGTGTCCGCAATTTGTTTCCCATCTTAGTTATGCCAGGTTTGATGCATTGGCATGACCAATCCAACGCAGCATTCATTACCATCCCCGGCTCAGCTAACTGCTGCAAGCTGCTTCCTCCATTATTACTTGAGTCCTTCATTAGCCTAGCATGTTATATCACCTGTCTGGTTAGCAAGAACATAACATATGGTTCCAGTACTCACTGTACCAGTACAAATCAGGACAGCAGGTTTAATTTATTGTTGTGTTATGACATGTCAGACCACTTTCACTTTTGCATGGGCATTGTTACTGCACTGCAGGAACTATGAATCTACTGGTGCGGTTCATAAAATAGTATGCACTGCTTTATTGTTGTAATAGTATGCACTGCTTTATTTGACCCACTACAGTATAGTGTATGCCAGCCTATAGGCACTATAGGCTCACATATAGTGAAGCAAATAAAAGCGCTACGTAATATTTTATGAACTGCCTATCACAAATAGCCCGAGGCATGTATTTGTATATACAAACCAGAAGAAGAAAATGTCAAAAGCAGTTAAATTTTTCACCAATAGCTCATGTCACTCTAATCATGTGTTCCTCATTAATGTCCAGGGGGATGCCAAGATGTTGTCACTAGTTGGTTTTTGTTGTTGTTGTGCTATTCGGAGCAATTTCACTGGGATTCACAATGTCAGAACGGCTTTCCCCTGTCACTGAGGCTACACACCATTGAGCAAGCCCAGATTGAAAAATGGGACCCATGCATACTATGAATCATACTGGGAGAAGAATGTCAAATCCTCAGGCGATGTTGATGCAATTTGAATACTTGGTATGTTATAGAGGAGTTAACAACAAGGCCATGGTTTTTTACACTGTTTATACTGTATGTTCATTTTTTTTTACTGTAGTAGATATTGTTTCCTGTCCTGCCCCCTTTTTCTACTAGGTTTTTGTTACCTCTTTTTTTATCTTGTAAAGTGTGATGTGCTCACTGTTAAATGGCCTTTAAACAAACTGTGAGTTGACTGTTCTGTACCATAACATCTACAAAAATAGAGTGTCATCATGCGATGAATCATTGCATAATGAGAGGCAGCACATCTTGCCAATATTCCATGTTAGCTCCAACTCGAGAACCTCTGAGCATTCTCTCCCAGTGGTCCCCTGTCTCCTGTGATGCTTGTCAAAGCCACTGCTACAGTACGAAACTGCAGAGGTCTCAGGATGTCACCTGCAGTTTCTGGAGTCAGGGTGAGGATGTCAGGATTTCAGCTTCAGCTTACAGACTCATTAAACAAGGGGTTCTGAAAGGTCATCCTCGCCTTTGGGTGAAGTATTCAACATGGCCACCCTAAACTTGGAAACATTTTGGACAACTAAACAATGTTGTTGGCTAAAGTAAGTACAACAAAGTTATATGGAAAGTGCCCATGGAAACATACTGGAATACAAATATTCAGCATTACCTATAACTAAATTTAGGAAACATTTTGGAGAACATATACCAGGCAATGTTGTTGTCTTAGCTACTGTAGGTAAGCACCATTCAAAGAGCTGCAAAGTCTAAAAGGAATGTGCCCATAGGGCATATACTGTACAGCAGGGCTTTCCACCCCTGTTCCTGGAGCAATATCGTCTTGGAAGTTTTCAATCCAACCCTAATCTAGCTCATCTGATTCTAATAATTAGTTGTTGATAAACTGAATCAGGTTAGTTTCAACTGGGGTTTTAGTGAAAACCTACAGGAGAGTAGCTCTCCAGTAACAGGGTTGGAGTGAAAACCAACAGGAGGGTAGCTCTCCAGTAACAGGGTTGGAGTGAAAACCAACAGGAGGGTAGCTCTCCTGTAACAGGGTTGGAGTGAAAACCTACAGGAGGGTAGCTCTCCAGTAACAGGGTTGGAGTGAAAACCTACAGGAGGGTAGCTCTCCAGTAACAGGGTTGGAGTGAAAACCTACAGGAGGGTAGCTCTCCAGTAACAGGGTTGGAGTGAAAACCTACAGGAGGGTAACTCTTCAGGAACAGGGTTGGAGGGAAAACCTACAGGAGAGTAGCTCTCCATGAACAGGGTTGAAGAGCCCTGCTCTACAGTATAGGCTATAGTATGTAAAGAACTGCAGAGAAATCAGCCATCTGAAGAGGTACTGTAATTGGGGCATTCTTGTGCTTCGCCTTGTCTCCAATGGCATTTCATCATCACATTACGGGTGCATTACGATAGATGTCCCACCAGCCATTAGGCAGAGTCATTTGAGCCATTTAATTTAGTACCGCAGTTTAGCGAGAGAATAACTTTTGTGATGGTGTTTTTATTGCAGCCAGCACTCTTTGCCAATCAGCTAAAGGTCAGGAGGCTAACAGTCTTGCAGTGCTGCGGAGAGACTCATGGGCTGCACACTGCAAATGAAACATGCATAGAAACTGGACTAGTCTCCATTTCAGGGTGAAATGAATGTCACTCGACAGTATCCATGCACTGGTTGAGCTTTTGACAAAAAGACAAGAAAAAATTGCAAGGTCTGGAGTAGGGTTGTGAAGGGAGGGTATATTACTGGAAACTTGTTGACCAGTACACTACCTGAATTTTGGTAACTTTCAAGTTTTGGGGTGGAATTTGATCAAATAACCTTTTGCAGCCTTTTTGGATACTTACGAGCCTGAAGACTTTGAGTGTACTAACTTATAGCAGAGCAGGCCTTAATTCCTAGCATTTAAATTATTAAAATGGTTAGGCAAGTTGTCATAAAACATAACAGCCTTGTCAGACATGGCTTGTTTTCAGGTATTTCCATCCATCCATTTATCCAATCATCCATTCAACGATTCATCCAATCGTCCATCCATTTATTCATTCATCCATTTATTCATTCATTCAATAATTAATTAATTAATCTACATGGTTGGTTCATTATGGGGAGAGCGAGAGATTCATAAAAGCTGCTTTCACCTTTTGTGCTTCTGACTCAGTCCACCACCTCCTTGGCTGCTCAGTTCTCCGCTGGTGATTATTCCCCTGCCCTCAGCTTTAATTGTCAGGTTTTGTCGGCTGTGGATTAAATTCAGATGACCGCTCCAGCCATGAGAAGGCTGCTGTAATCCGCCATAAAGAGCTTTGAGAGCACAGAACAACTTTACAAGGGATTTTCTGCTCCAACGTCCTCCGATGTTGTCCCTGATTCTTTAATGCCAATTATGCATTGTACCTTGCATGCAAAACACAGGGAGGAGACATAGAGGGAGAAAGAGGATATGATGGGATGGAAAGTATGGACATCAACTGAATATTAAGTCAATATTTGAGTTTTAGTTCTCTGGCGCATTATTACAACAAATTACAAATGATGCTTATTTAGTGTATGTAGTTTGTGTAGTTTGTGTGCCTGGTAGGGCTGTACTTGGCTTTGGTGTAGTTTGTGTGCCTGGTAGGGCTGTACTTGGCTTTGGTGTAGTTTGTGTGCCTGGTAGGGCTGTACTTGGCCTTGGTGTAGTTTGTGTGCCTGGTAGGGCTGTACTTGGCTTTGGTGTAGTTTGTGTGTCTGGTAGGGCTGTACTTGGCTTTGGTGTAGTTTGTGTGCCTGGTAGGGCTGTACTTGGCTTTGGTGTAGTTTGTGTGCCTGGTAGGGCTGTACTTGGCTTTGGTGTAGTTTGTGTGCCTGGTAGGGCTGTACTTGGCTTTGGTGTAGTTTGTGTGCCTGGTAGGGCTGTACTTGGCCTTGGTGTAGTTTGTGTGCCTGGTAGGGCTGTACTTGGCTTTGGTGTAGTTTGTCTGCCTGGTAGGGCTGTACTTGGCTTTGGTGTAGTTTGTGTGCCTGGTAGGGCTGTACTTGGCTTTGGTGTAGTTTGTGTGCCTGGTAGGGCTGTACTTGGCCTTGGTGTAGTTTGTGTGCCTGGTAGGGCTGTACTTGGCCTTGGTGTAGTTTGTGTGCCTGGTAGGGCTGTACTTGGCCTTGGTGTAGTTTGTGTGCCTGGTAGGGCTGTACTTGGCTTTGGTGTAGTTTGTGTGCCTGGTAGGGCTGTACTTGGCTTTGGTGTAGTTTGTGTGCCTGGTAGGGCTGTACTTGGCTTTGGTGTAGTTTGTGTGCCTGGTAGGGCTGTACTTGGCTTTGGTGTAGTTTGTGTGCCTGGTAGGGCTGTACTTGGCTTTGGTGTAGTTTGTGTGCCTGGTAGGGCTGTACTTGGCTTTGGTGTAGTTTGTGTGCCTGGTAGGGCTGTACTTGGCTTTGGTGTAGTTTGTGTGCCTGGTAGGGCTGTACTTGGCCTTGGTGTAGTTTGTGTGCCTGGTAGGGCTGTACTTGGCCTTGGTGTAGTTTGTGTGCCTGGTAGGGCTGTACTTGGCTTTGGTGTAGTTTGTGTGCCTGGTAGGGCTGTACTTGGCTTTGGTGTAGTTTGTGTGCCTGGTAGGGCTGTACTTGGCTTTGGTGTAGTTTGTGTGCCTGGTAGGGCTGTACTTGGCTTTGGTGTAGTTTGTGTGCCTGGTAGGGCTGTACTTGGCTTTGGTGTAGTTTGTGTGCCTGGTAGGGCTGTACTTGGCTTTGGTGTAGTTTGTGTGCCTGGTAGGGCTGTACTTGGCTTTGGTGTAGTTTGTGTGCCTGGTAGGGCTGTACTTGGCTTTGGTGTAGTTTGTGTGCCTGGTAGGGCTGTACTTGGCTTTGGTGTAGTTTGTGTGCCTGGTAGGGCTGTACTTGGCTTTGGTGTAGTTTGTGTGCCTGGTAGGGCTGTACTTGGCTTTGGTGTAGTTTGTGTGCCTGGTAGGGCTGTACTTGGCCTTGGTGTAGTTTGTGTGCCTGGTAGGGCTGTACTTGGCCTTGGTGTAGTTTGTGTGCCTGGTAGGGCTGTATTGGCCTTGGTGTAGTTTGTGTGCCTGGTAGGGCTGTACTTGGCTTTGGTGTAGTTTGTGTGCCTGGTAGGGCTGTACTTGGCTTTGGTGTAGTTTGTGTGCCTGGTAGGGCTGTACTTGGCTTTGGTGTAGTTTGTGTGCCTGGTAGGGCTGTACTTGGCTTTGGTGTAGTTTGTGTGCCTGGTAGGGCTGTACTTGGCTTTGGTGTAGTTTGTGTGCCTGGTAGGGCTGTACTTGGCTTTGGTGTAGTTTGTGTGCCTGGTAGGGCTGTACTTGGCTTTGGTGTAGTTTGTGTGCCTGGTAGGGCTGTACTTGGCCTTGGTGTAGTTTGTGTGCCTGGTAGGGCTGTACTTGGCCTTGGTGTAGTTTGTGTGCCTGGTAGGGCTGTACTTGGCTTTGGTGTAGTTTGTGTGCCTGGTAGGGCTGTACTTGGCTTTGGTGTAGTTTGTGTGCCTGGTAGGGCTGTACTTGGCTTTGGTGTAGTTTGTGTGCCTGGTAGGGCTGTACTTGGCTTTGGTGTAGTTTGTGTGCCTGGTAGGGCTGTACTTGGCTTTGGTGTAGTTTGTGTGCCTGGTAGGGCTGTACTTGGCTTTGGTGTAGTTTGTGTGCCTGGTAGGGCTGTACTTGGCTTTGGTGTAGTTTGTGTGCCTGGTAGGGCTGTACTTGGCTTTGGTGTAGTTTGTGTGCCTGGTAGGGCTGTACTTGACTTTGGTGTAGTTTGTGTGCCTGGTAGGGCTGTACTTGGCTTTGGTGTAGTTTGTGTGCCTGGTAGGGCTGTACTTGGCCTTGGTGTAGTTTGTGTGCCTGGTAGGGCTGTACTTGGCCTTGGTGTAGTTTGTGTGCCTGGTAGGGCTGTACTTGGCTTTGGTGTAGTTTGTGTGCCTGGTAGGGCTGTACTTGGCCTTGGTGTAGTTTGTTTGCCTGGTAGAGCTGTACTTGGCCTTGGTGTAGTTTGTGTGCCTGTTAGGGCTGTACTTGGCCTTGGTGTAGTTTGTGTGCCTGGTAGGGCTGTACTTGGCCTTGGTGTAGTTTGTGTGCCTGGTAGGGCTGTACTTGGCTTTGGTGTAGTTTGTGTGCCTGGTAGGGCTGTACTTGGCCTTGGTGTAGTTTGTGTGCCTGGTAGGGCTGTACTTGGCTTTGGTGTAGTTTGTGTGCCTGGTAGGGCTGTACTTGGCTTTGGTGTAGTTTGTGTGCCTGGTAGGGCTGTACTTGGCTTTGGTGTAGTTTGTGTGCCTGGTAGGGCTGTACTTGGCTTTGGTGTAGTTTGTGTGCCTGGTAGGGCTGTACTTGGCCTTGGTGTAGTTTGTGTGCCTGGTAGGGCTGTACTTGGCCTTGGTGTAGTTTGTGTGCCTGGTAGGGCTGTACTTGGCCTTGGTGTAGTTTGTGTGCCTGGTAGGGCTGTACTTGGCTTTGGTGTAGTTTGTGTGCCTGGTAGGGCTGTACTTGGCTTTGGTGTAGTTTGTGTGCCTGGTAGGGCTGTACTTGGCTTTGGTGTAGTTTGTGTGCCTGGTAGGGCTGTACTTGGCTTTGGTGTAGTTTGTGTGCCTGGTAGGGCTGTACTTGGCTTTGGTGTAGTTTGTGTGCCTGGTAGGGCTGTACTTGGCTTTGGTGTAGTTTGTGTGCCTGGTAGGGCTGTACTTGGCTTTGGTGTAGTTTGTGTGCCTGGTAGGGCTGTACTTGGCTTTGGTGTAGTTTGTGTGCCTGGTAGGGCTGTACTTGGCTTTGGTGTAGTTTGTGTGCCTGGTAGGGCTGTACTTGGCCTTGGTGTAGTTTGTGTGCCTGGTAGGGCTGTACTTGGCTTTGGTGTAGTTTGTGTGCCTGGTAGGGCTGTACTTGGCTTTGGTGTAGTTTGTGTGCCTGGTAGGGCTGTACTTGGCTTTGGTGTAGTTTGTGTGCCTGGTAGGGCTGTACTTGGCCTTGGTGTTTTTTTGTGTCCTGGTAGGGCTGTACTTGGCCTTGGTGTAGTTTGTGTGCCTGGTAGGGCTGTACTTGGCTTTGGTGTAGTTTGTGTGCCTGGTAGGGCTGTACTTGGCTTTGGTGTAGTTTGTGTGCCTGGTAGGGCTGTACTTGGCTTTGGTGTAGTTTGTGTGCCTGGTAGGGCTGTACTTGGCTTTGGTGTAGTTTGTGTGCCTGGTAGGGCTGTACTTGGCTTTGGTGTAGTTTGTGTGCCTGGTAGGGCTGTACTTGGCTTTGGTGTAGTTTGTGTGCCTGGTAGGGCTGTACTTGACTTTGGTGTAGTTTGTGTGCCTGGTAGGGCTGTACTTGGCTTTGGTGTAGTTTGTGTGCCTGGTAGGGCTGTACTTGGCCTTGGTGTAGTTTGTGTGCCTGGTAGGGCTGTACTTGGCCTTGGTGTAGTTTGTGTGCCTGGTAGGGCTGTACTTGGCTTTGGTGTAGTTTGTGTGCCTGGTAGGGCTGTACTTGGCCTTGGTGTAGTTTGTTTGCCTGGTAGAGCTGTACTTGGCCTTGGTGTAGTTTGTGTGCCTGTTAGGGCTGTACTTGGCCTTGGTGTAGTTTGTGTGCCTGGTAGGGCTGTACTTGGCCTTGGTGTAGTTTGTGTGCCTGGTAGGGCTGTACTTGGCTTTGGTGTAGTTTGTGTGCCTGGTAGGGCTGTACTTGGCCTTGGTGTAGTTTGTGTGCCTGGTAGGGCTGTACTTGGCTTTGGTGTAGTTTGTGTGCCTGGTAGGGCTGTACTTTGCTTTGGTGTAGTTTGTGTGCCTGGTAGGGCTGTACTTGGCTTTGGTGTAGTTTGTGTGCCTGGTAGGGCTGTACTTGGCTTTGGTGTAGTTTGTGTGCCTGGTAGGGCTGTACTTGGCCTTGGTGTAGTTTGTGTGCCTGGTAGGGCTGTACTTGGCCTTGGTGTAGTTTGTGTGCCTGGTAGGGCTGTACTTGGCCTTGGTGTAGTTTGTGTGCCTGGTAGGGCTGTACTTGGCTTTGGTGTAGTTTGTGTGCCTGGTAGGGCTGTACTTGGCTTTGGTGTAGTTTGTGTGCCTGGTAGGGCTGTACTTGGCTTTGGTGTAGTTTGTGTGCCTGGTAGGGCTGTACTTGGCTTTGGTGTAGTTTGTGTGCCTGGTAGGGCTGTACTTGGCTTTGGTGTAGTTTGTGTGCCTGGTAGGGCTGTACTTGGCTTTGGTGTAGTTTGTGTGCCTGGTAGGGCTGTACTTGGCTTTGGTGTAGTTTGTGTGCCTGGTAGGGCTGTACTTGGCTTTGGTGTAGTTTGTGTGCCTGGTAGGGCTGTACTTGGCTTTGGTGTAGTTTGTGTGCCTGGTAGGGCTGTACTTGGCCTTGGTGTAGTTTGTGTGCCTGGTAGGGCTGTACTTGGCTTTGGTGTAGTTTGTGTGCCTGGTAGGGCTGTACTTGGCTTTGGTGTAGTTTGTGTGCCTGGTAGGGCTGTACTTGGCTTTGGTGTAGTTTGTGTGCCTGGTAGGGCTGTACTTGGCCTTGGTGTTTTTTTGTGTCCTGGTAGGGCTGTACTTGGCCTTGGTGTAGTTTGTGTGCCTGGTAGGGCTGTACTTGGCTTTGGTGTAGTTTGTGTGCCTGGTAGGGCTGTACTTGGCTTTGGTGTAGTTTGTGTGCCTGGTAGGGCTGTACTTGGCTTTGGTGTAGTTTGTGTGCCTGGTAGGGCTGTACTTGGCCTTGGTGTTTTTTTGTGTCCTGGTAGGGCTGTACTTGGCTTTGGTGTAGTTTGTGTGCCTGGTAGGGCTGTACTTGGCTTTGGTGTAGTTTGTGTGCCTGGTAGGGCTGTACTTGGCTTTGGTGTAGTTTGTGTGCCTGGTAGGGCTGTACTTGGCCTTGGTGTAGTTTGTGTGCCTGGTAGGGCTGTACTTGGCCTTGGTGTAGTTTGTGTGCCTGGTCGGGCTGTACTTGGCTTTGGTGTAGTTTGTGTGCCTGGTAGGGCTGTACTTGGCTTTGGTGTAGTTTGTGTGCCTGGTAGGGCTGTACTTGGCTTTGGTGTAGTTTGTGTGCCTGGTAGGGCTGTACTTGGCTTTGGTGTAGTTTGTGTGCCTGGTAGGGCTGTACTTGGCTTTGGTGTAGTTTGTGTGCCTGGTAGGGCTGTACTTGGCTTTGGTGTAGTTTGTGTGCCTGGTAGGGCTGTACTTGGCCTTGGTGTAGTTTGTGTGCCTGGTAGGGCTGTACTTGGCCTTGGTGTAGTTTGTGTGCCTGGTAGGGCTGTACTTGGCTTTGGTGTAGTTTGTGTGCCTGGTAGGGCTGTACTTGGCTTTGGTGTAGTTTGTGTGCCTGGTAGGGCTGTACTTGGCTTTGGTGTAGTTTGTGTGCCTGGTAGGTCTGTACTTGGCTTTGGTGTAGTTTGTGTGCCTGGTAGGGCTGTACTTGGCTTTGGTGTAGTTTGTGTGCCTGGTAGGGCTGTACTTGGCTTTGGTGTAGTTTGTGTGCCTGGTAGGGCTGTACTTGGCTTTGGTGTAGTTTGTGTGCCTGGTAGGGCTGTACTTGACTTTGGTGTAGTTTGTGTGCCTGGTAGGGCTGTACTTGGCTTTGGTGTAGTTTGTGTGCCTGGTAGGGCTGTACTTGGCCTTGGTGTAGTTTGTGTGCCTGGTAGGGCTGTACTTGGCCTTGGTGTAGTTTGTGTGCCTGGTAGGGCTGTACTTGGCTTTGGTGTAGTTTGTGTGCCTGGTAGGGCTGTACTTGGCCTTGGTGTAGTTTGTTTGCCTGGTAGAGCTGTACTTGGCCTTGGTGTAGTTTGTGTGCCTGTTAGGGCTGTACTTGGCCTTGGTGTAGTTTGTGTGCCTGGTAGGGCTGTACTTGGCCTTGGTGTAGTTTGTGTGCCTGGTAGGGCTGTACTTGGCCTTGGTGTAGTTTGTGTGCCTGGTAGGGCTGTACTTGGCCTTGGTGTAGTTTGTGTGCCTGGTAGGGCTGTACTTGGCCTTGGTGTAGTTTGTGTGCCTGGTAGGGGTGTACTTGGCTTTGGTGTAGTTTGTGTGCCTGGTAGGGCTGTACTTGGCCTTGGTGTAGTTTGTGTGCCTGGTAGGGCTGTACTTGGCCTTGGTGTAGTTTGTGTGCCTGGTAGGGCTGTACTTGGCCTTGGTGTAGTTTGTGTGCCTGGTAGGGCTGTACTTGGCCTTGGTGTAGTTTGTGTGCCTGGTAGGGCTGTACTTGGCTTTGGTGTAGTTTGTGTGCCTGGTAGGGCTGTACTTGGCCTTGGTGTAGTTTGTGTGTCTGGTAGGGCTGTACTTGGCTTTGGTGTAGTTTGTGTGCCTGGTAGGGCTGTACTTGGCTTTGGTGTAGTTTGTGTGCCTGGTAGGGCTGTACTTGGCCTTGGTGTAGTTTGTGTGCCTGGTAGGGCTGTACTTGGCCTTGGTGTAGTTTGTGTGGCTGGTAGGGCTGTACTTGGCCTTGGTCTAGTTTGTGTGCCTGGTAGGGCTGTACTTGGCCTTGGTGTAGTTTGTGTGCCTGGTAGGGCTGTACTTGGCTTTGGTGTAGTTTGTGTGCCTGGTAGGGCTGTACTTGGCCTTGGTGTAGTTTGTGTGCCTGGTAGGGCTGTACTTGGCTTTGGTGTAGTTTGTGTGCCTGGTAGGGCTGTACTTGGCCTTGGTGTAGTTTGTGTGCCTGGTAGGGCTGTACTTGGCCTTGGTGTAGTTTGTGTGCCTGGTAGGGCTGTACTTGGCTTTGGTGTAGTTTGTGTGCCTGGTAGGGCTGTACTTGGCCTTGGTGTAGTTTGTGTGCCTGGTAGGGCTGTACTTGGCTTTGGTGTAGTTTGTGTGCCTGGTAGGGCTGTACTTGGCTTTGGTGTAGTTTGTGTGCCTGGTAGGGCTGTACTTGGCCTTGGTGTAGTTTGTGTGCCTGGTAGGGCTGTACTTGGCCTTGGTGTAGTTTGTGTGCCTGGTAGGGCTGTACTTGGCCTTGGTGTAGTTTGTGTGCCTGGTAGGGCTGTACTTGGCTTTGGTGTAGTTTGTGTGCCTGGTAGGGCTGTACTTGGCCTTGGTGTAGTTTGTGTGCCTGGTAGGGCTGTACTTGGCCTTGGTGTAGTTTGTGTGCCTGGTAGGGCTGTACTTGGCCTTGGTGTAGTTTGTGTGCCTGGTAGGGCTGTACTTGGCCTTGGTGTAGTTTGTGTGCCTGGTAGGGCTGTACTTGGCCTTGGTGTAGTTTGTGTGCCTGGTAGGGCTGTACTTGGCCTTGGTGTAGTTTGTGTGCCTGGTAGGGCTGTACTTGGCCTTGGTGTAGTTTGTGTGCCTGGTAGGGCTGTACTTGGCTTTGGATAAAATCATATAACTTGTTACGGTTCATGACCTCAGACTTTTGTGGACATTTTGAAACAAAGTCAGTCTTGGCTGTTTCAGGTCACTGAGTAATTACCTGTGGGTGAGAGGAGAGCATCAGCTGCCCACTCACTCTGCACTGTGCTGTTGACTCAAAACAAGGGCCGAATGGAGAAGAAAAAAAAATCGTCCTGGGCATTGCTAACACAACGGTCCATTTTTGTTTCTTTGAGGCCCCCTTACCGGCCAATCTTTTTCCTTGACACCATTCTTTGAGAAATAATGTTAATTCTGCACACACAAAAAAGCAATTTACAAAGGGAAAGAGAAAGGGGGATACCTAGTGCCCTCTGAGCTAAAGTAGGACCAGCCCATCTGGCATTTGTCGTATGTCCAGTCCATTTCTGGCTCAGAATGACGAGTCGGTTTGTGTTCCTCTGATATCCACACACGTTGCACAGGCTAAACATTTTGGAATGAGTCACACACTCACCAGGGAGTGAAGAGACTGGTCCCCTTCACCATGGCAGTGGTGGATTCGAGATCGTCCCACTGACTGAGCAATACTTAGGTGTATCCTGGCACTAAGGGTACCAATGGAATATCTCATGATTGCAGGCCTCCATTTGAATGGATCCTCAAAAGCAGCTAGAGCCAGTGACTCAGCAAGTCATCTGGTGTTTGAAGATGTGACTCAGTAAACCGTAACTGCCTGACCAGGACCAAGAGCTCAACTATAGTGCCTCTCAAATGAGCTGCTTATGTGGTCAAAGGAAACTGAGGTTAGCATAACCTCCATTACATAGACTGATAACCATTTGTTAATTACACTTACAAATAGTGAGTAAGATTGTTACCATTGTCGAGGTACACTACAATGCAATGTACCAGCTGTTAGCAAGACATCTGTTCTAGCAAATCCATTTAGTCATAATCATTGTCCCAGAAAATGACAGTAAATATATCCCTAAGTTTTTGATGAGGTTGAAATAGATTTCTGTTACAGATTAAATGCACATTTCCTCTGATGTAATCTAAATTCAGTTAGGTACTAATTCACAGTTCAACACGGGGAACATGTTCACTGTGTGTGCACATTTTAATGTAGCTCAATCAGCAGCAACAGCATGTTCTCTCAGGTCTCGCTCTTGCTGATCATTATATTTTCCTGCTATTAAATACCTTGCTTGAGTGAGTCCAGCTAATGTCCCACATTTCAAACTGGCCAGATTCATACTTTTTTGGTTTTATTTACCAATGATCCCTTCACTGTTAATCTCCAATGTCTATATAGTGGGCTCATTTCATTTTGGAGTTTGTTTCATCTCTGTATTGAACCACCATGAAAGGGACTTTTAATACATTCCATCGAATCAATACATTTTATTTTTTTATAATATTTTATTTCACCTTTATTTAACCAGGGAGGCCAGTTGAGAACAAGTTCTTATTTACAACTGCGACCTGGCCAAGATAAAGCAAAGCAGTGTGACAAACACAGAGTTACACATAAACAAACAAGATTTGCCGTTTCGGAGACAATGCTCTTGCTAATTAATGGTAAAAAAGTGAATTGTTTCCCCCCATAGTTAGATAGCGAGCTAAAATTGTTTCCGTTATTTTAAAAATTGTTTATGATGTAAGCAATATATTTTGCTAGCTACGGTAGCGCAGTACCATGTTAACATCTCAAAAAAGGATGAGTTTCTCCAGTTGTGTTTAGCAGTTGTGACTAACCTTCCATAATGTATTCACTTACCGTGTATATTCAGAAACTCATGACAACAAATCAAACAATGTCAGACTAATCAAATGGAAAGTATGTTTAGTTCACTTCTTACTGTTAATATGACATCTCATTGATGAGGCATACTGTGTGTGGAAAGAAAACAAATGTTGAAATGATACAGCAATGGACCAAATATTAAGCTTTAACTGAACTCCCAGCATTCAATAGAGAAGGACAAAGTCACGTCCTGTGTCATGTGCCTACAGCCACATTGGCATGTAGCCTAGCTGTAGGTCACACAAACATATGAGAGCAAATCCGCATTAGAAAAGTTGTAATGGCTCTATGAGACATTTTAAAGGCTACCATAACAATAGTGCTCTAGGCTTCTTCCTATAGTCACTAGCAGAAATAACCTATTGTAGATGACATGACAGATACTCTTTAGATTGGAAAGGTTTTAAGATATAAATAGCCTATTGTAGATGACATGACATACTCTTTAGATTGGAAAGGTTTTAAGATAAAAATAACCTATTGTAGATGACATGACAGATACTCTTTAGATTGGAAAGGTTTTAAGATAAAAATAACCTATTGTAGATGACATGACAGATACTCTTTAGATTGGAAAGGTTTTAAGATATAAATAACCTATTGTAGATGACATGACAGATACTCTTTAGATTGGAAAGGTTTTAAGATAAAAATAACCTATTGTAGATGACATGACAGATACTCTTTACTTTGGAAAGGTTTTTAGGCAGGAATAACATAGTGTACATGACATGACATATATTCTTTACATTGGGAAGGTTTTTAGACAGACAATTGCCCTTCCTTTCTATTCTCCCCAGTACCCCTGTCTAAGTCCTCTCCCCTCTTACACTGTAATCTCTATACACACACACACACACACACACACACACACACACACACACACACACACACACACACACACACACACACACACACACACACACACACACACACACACACACACACATAGTGAGTTTAATTAATGAGTACTGAGCTGGCGTGTGAGAGAGTGAGTCACTCTCCTTTTGACAGGACCGTTTCCCCTTCAGCAGCCAAGGTGCCCAATGCCATGTCTGTCTCCATTAACACAGAACTACATGCTAAATTATAATTAGCACACAGAGATAATTAGTGTATTAAATAATTTTTTCCGTTTTCATTTCCAAAATACATTTGCAGCAAACACACAAGGCCCTTAATTGTGATGGATGTGAATGGTTTCTGTGTGAAAGAGGAAGGACAGTGAAAGTCAGAGTTTTTTTAAACTGTGCTGCTATTAGTCAGCCCAATTCTTTTGACCAAACAGATCAGCGCTGAAAAATATTAAAAATTGTCAAGACTTTGAGTGAAAGCATTTCATTAGTAAACATGTGAAAAGGATGATGAAGAAAATAACACATTACCATACTGTCTAGTGCAGCGTTGGTGTCACACCTTGTCTCCATCCCTAGCAAACACAGTACAGTAGTCTATCAAGTCTATCTAGGATTCTGAGATGTGCAACAACACTGGAGGTTATTTGGCAGACACTTCCCAGAGCAGAACACCCTGGCTGTTAATGCATTAGCCAGGGCAAGCCATGTTAAAACTCGACAGGAAGCACTGCTCTCTCTCTCTCTCTCTCTCTCTCTCTCTCTCTCTTTCTCTCTCTGCAAATCTAATTAAACAGTTAAACACAGCCCAGTTTAATAATTTATCCTTCCTTTATCGTACATTTTTTTTCAGATCTACTGATCAAAGGAAATGGGATTCGGATGAAGTCCCGTGAGACTGGGTTTGAACACTGGGGAGGCAACATGAAAGCCCAGCCATCAGCTATTTGGCTGTAAGGGAATGTGTCTCGATTTGTGGCGTGGGAGAATCCAGGTTAACTAAATTGGATCAAATACAATTATACACTGAGAAATTGTCAAGTTGTCTGTAAATCCATATTTCATCAGGCCACCATTAAACAGGTTTTTCACCGTCTTATGTCTTAATCATTCAATAAAGAAAGTGCATGTGTAACCCAACAAGTGCTGGACATTGTGATGCTGCATGTGTAACCCAACAAGTGCTGGACATTGTGATGCTGCATGTGTAACCCAACAAGTGCTGGACATTGTGATGCTGCATGTGTAACCCAACAAGTGCTGCACATTGTGATGCTGCATGTGTAACCCAACAAGTGCTGGACATTGTGATGCTGCATGTGTAACCCAACAAGTGCTGCACATTGTGATGCTGCATGTGTAACCCAACAAGTGCTGGACATTGTGATGCTGCATGTGTAACACAACAAGTGCTGGACATTGTGATGCTGCATGTGTAACACAACAAGTGCTGCACATTGTGATAATGCATGTGTAACACAACAAGTGCTGCACATTGTGATAATGCATGTGTAACACAACAAGTGCTGCACATTGTGATGCTGCATGTGTAACACAACAAGTGCTGCACATTGTGATGCTGCATGTGTAACACAACAAGTGCTGCACATTGTGATGCTGCATGTGTAACACAACAAGTGCTGGACATTGTGATGCTGCATGTGTAACACAACAAGTGCTGCACATTGTGATGCTGCATGTGTAACACAACAAGTGCTGCACATTGTGATGCTGCATGTGTAACACAACAAGTGCTGCACATTGTGATGCTGCATGTGTAACACAACAAGTGCTGCACATTGAGATAATGCATGTTAAGTACACAACTTTTCTGAAGCATGATTCATTGGAAATGTGATTTAATGGGCTCACTCAACAGAACTGAAATATGTGTTCAAATAGAGAGTATTACAGTGTCTAAGTAAAGCAGATAGCTAGATAATGATCATTAGCAGCTGCACAGTGAAAATACTGAGAATCCATCTTGTCTTTGAGTGAGTCTCTAAGATCCCCACCACACATCCACAGACGTTTTGTTCTAAAACCATTCCCCTAGCTTAGAGAAACCTACATCTTAAAATTCTGTTTCGATGGGGTAATTAAATGCTAGTAAATGTAAACAAGAGTTTGAGAAAGACAACAGAGTGCTAACAAAGCAGAGTTGGAGAGAGAGAAAAGTAAAGCTGGGGGGATTTGACGCAAACTGCTCACTTTGCATATTGGATTAAGCACTTTTTCACTGGATGCACCAGAGGGAGAATTCACAGGAAACCAGGGACCTTAAAAATGTTAAACAATGCAGGGATCTTAACCATCATCTCCTTTTTTTAGGATATGCTTTTATGCAAAGCCTCCCAGTCAACCCTACCATTCCCCATCACTGAAAATGAGGCATATCGCAATGGCTGTAAGGTAAAGTTGTGATAATCAACACCTGGAACTTTTAGATTTGGTTTAAGATACTATAGTAATACAGTGCCCTTATTACTGTGTAACTACTTATGTAATTACTCTGCAGCAAGTTACTCAGTATTACACTACGTACACTGCACTTACAGCAGTAACCTAACCATAACCATAACCTTAGCTTAGGTACTGTTTATATTTAACTGTAGGATTGCCACAATACTTTTGAGCTAATATTCTATAAAAGGAACAGGAGCTCCTGGCCAAATTGAGCACTGCTTAACCCTAACCCTAAACCTAACCTTAGCCCTAACCTTAGCCCTAACCTTAGCCCTAACCTTAGCCCTAACCTTAGCCCTAACTCTAAACCTAACCTTAGCCCTAACCCTAAACCTAACCTTAGCCCTAACCTTAGCCCTAAACCTAACCTTAGCCCTAACCTTAGCCCTAACCCTAACCTTAGCCCTAACCCTAAACCTAACCTTACCCCTAACCCTAACTTTAGCCCTAACCATAACCCTAACCTTAGCCCTAACCCTAACCCTAACCTTAGCTCTAACCCTAACCCTAACCCTAACCCTAACCTTAGCCCTAACCCTAACCTTAACCCTAACCCTAACCCTAACCCTAACCCTAACCCTAACCTTAACCCTAACCCTAACCCTAACCCTAACCCTAACCTTATCCCTAACCCTAACCTTAGCCCTAACCTTAGCCCTAACCCTAACCTTAGCCCTAACCCTAATCTTAGCCCTGACCCTAACCCTTACCCTAACCCTAACCTTAGCCCTAAGCCTAACGTTAATCTTAGTGCTTACACATCTGTGTAAGTACAATGTAATGAGTAATTACAATGCATGTTAAACTGTGAACATAGGAATAATTACACAGTCATAAGGGCAATGTAATGTAAAGTGAAACAAGAAAAAATTCTACATCAGTAGACTTTGTATAGCAGTAGAGCTAGCAAGCCTGTAGAGTAGACCCTCTATTCTACCCTCCAAGCCTGTAAAGTAGATCCTCTATCCTACCCTCCAAGACCATAGAGTAGACCCTCTATCCTACCCTCCAAGCCCATAGAGTAGACCCTCTATCCTACCCTCCAAGCCCATATAGTAGACCCTCTATCCTACCCTCCAAGCCCATAGAGTAGACCCTCTATTCTACCCTCCAAGCCTATAGAGTAGACCCTCTATCCTACCCTCCAAGCATGTAGAGTAGACCCTCTATCCTACCCTCCAAGCCCATAGAGTAGAGACTCAATCCTACCCTCCAAGCCCATAGAGTAGACCCTCTATCCTCCCCTCCAAGCCCATAGAGTAGACCCTCTATCCTCCCCTCCAAGCGCATAGAGTAGACTCTCTATCCTACCCTCCATGCCTCTAGAGTAGACTCTCTATCCTACCCTCCACGCCTCTAGAGTACACTCTCTATCCTACCCTCCACGCCTCTAGAGTAGACCCTCTACCCTACCCTCCACGCCTCTAGAGTAGACCCTCTATTCTACCCTCAAAGCCTGTATGGAGTAGACTCTCTATCCTACCCTCCAAGCCTGTATAGAGTAGACTCTCTATCCTACCCTCCAAGCCTGTATAGAGTAGACTCTCTATCCTACCCTCCAAGCCTGTATAGAGTAGACTCTCTATCCTACCCTCCAAGCCTGTATAGAGTAGACTCTCTATCCTACCCTCCAAGCCTGTATAGAGTAGACCCTCTATCCTACACAGCAGTTAAACTTAATTTGATAGAGAAGAGGAATGGCCACTAAAACTACTCCAGAGTGAGATACACAGCATGGGGATGAAGTGTTAGTTCTCACAGCAGTGGATGGGGAGCGTTATCAGTTGTCCATCCTTTTCACAGGGGATTTAATTCTCTAATGCTGTAATCCATTCTGGTAGGTCACGTGTCTCCCTCCGTGTGTCAGCACAACTCTTTTAAAGTTACGTCTTAATCACGCCATACACCTCAGGGGGTGACAGTTGGGAAGAATATGTACCTCCATGACAACAGGAAAGACTGTTCAATAGCAGTAATCTTACCTTCTTCTCTCCATTCTTGATTCCTTTGCAGTTGCATTTGAAGAAAAAAAGTCTCAATGACAAAATGTGTATTTCCTGTTGTAACATAACATTTTCTGGATTCTTGGGTTAGGCATGTCTCGACATCAGATTGCTATGAAATGCTTGTGAAGAAGATACAGTAGATATCAAGCCTCTTATCCTGCCTGAAGGGAAGAGAATACTTCAATGTGTCCATGATTTTGGATTCTGTCTAAAAGTAGAAGAAGCCGACCGAGGAGGTGAATGAGGTGAAGGAGGGGAAAATGAGGTGAAGGAGGAGAGAATGAGGTGAAGGAAGGGAGAATGAATGAAGGAAGGAAGAAATATGCTCAAACTGTATCATCAATGACACTGTGCTGATCTTCAAAGCCGAGTATAAGGAGAATAGACATGGAAGAAAGTAGCTCAGAGGACAGTTTTATGCATCAAAGGTGCAGTTTATCTATTTTCTCATTTTGCCTCCGCTTTGAAGACATCAAATGTGTCCCCCAATCAGGTTCAACGTGATTACAGTGTTCCATCGTGACATCATGACTCCTGAGTCCACACATGTCCCTATTTAACCTCAGAGTATATGAAGTTATTTGCAAACTAAGTAGTTATGGAGGTTTCAATACATGCACAATCCCTGCATGGCTAAGCAATACCATAGATATTGTGTAAAGCTTGTAAAATATCACAACACAACACTGATGGACCTTTGGTTGAGGGACAGCCTCCTATTACCTGGCAGTCAACTGTACTTACATGTTACTGAGGAGCTACAGTAGACAAGACAGAGCCAGGTATACACACCAACCGTTTAATGCTGCCCTAGCACCTGGCAAGGCAGTAGCTTGGCCTCCAACCGTCCTCCATCCTTCCTTGTCCTTGTCCCCTGTGTAAATAGACGTTGTCCGCATGGTGAACTCCAGTCACTCGGCTCACTCTGCTCCACTGTACCACAGCAGGTAGCAGACACACAGCAGATGGATGAAAGCTGTTGTGCCTGGCTCCGACACACCTGTTAGGCTGATAGGTAAAAGCCGGCGGGCATCATCATCAGGGCGACATATGCGGACATTAGCTTCTTCCATTAGCCATGCAGCATGTTGATTAGCATCGCTTCAGCAGTGCTTGGGGGTCACAGTGGTATTAAACTGTGCAACTAAGGCTAGCTAAGAACGGGCTTACTCACGAGTGACTGCGAGCGGATTGCCTGGGATTCTTGATTGACTCTGACAGGACGAAATTGCAACTCCACTTGGGGTAATACTAGAATGTGCATTGCTATTCTGTATCAATGGATATTTTTCAAGAGTAGCAATTTTGTCAAAGGAGAAGTTGAAAGTGAATGGCCAGTACTAAGAGCATGCAGAGAATGAAAATAATTAATGAGGCGGCACTCAAGCATTTCGCAGAAGTCATTTCAAATGATTGGGTTTTCATTGGAATGATTGGGGTTTCGCTCTTTCAACCTAACTGTCCAAATCTTAATGTAATAGAATTGTGTCTAATGTAACATATTTTGCTCTAACAATTCCCTTTGAAGTGATTCAAAGAGTCAAGTCAACCTTATTCAATCCATTTCAAGTGCTCTGTGTTTACCTAAGGACATGTCATCTCTGGGTATTCCAGCCACAATATAAATCCTTGGGACCTGGGAGAGAGACCCAAACCTAATTTCTGTTGCTGCTCTATGGACGCAGAGTGAAATGACAGAGGGGCGTTTACGAGGGTCAGCATATTTGTTCTTCAGATGGTCAAGATGTCCCCAGAGCACTCTTTGGACACGCACCCTGCAATTGATAGGTCAGTTATCTTTTGTCTCGCTTATCCACTCCAAACTGCAGAAAGGTCGGCCCATTCAGCTACCCTACTGGCTTCATACATGTGAGTTCCAAAAGCTACTGACTTCACTCAACGTCCACCATTGGAAGATGTGAGAGCAGGTGTCAAATACTCTGTTGCACTGAAGTGATGTGTGGTTCAGATGATTGATTCTGATGTACCAAGGGAAATAAAGCAGTCCAATGTGACCAAATTGACCTTCATTGTAGTGGAATACCCAAGTAGATCACACTTGTTGTTGCTTTGTTTTTGATGTTGCCTCTTTTATTTAGCTGGCGAATTAACACACCTCTGAAGTCTTTCCATCTGCTGTTTGGTTTGGCAATCTTATATTGTGTGAGTGTTTGTGTGTGTGTGTGTGTGTGTGTGCATGTGTGTGCGTGCGTGAATCTTCTTATTCATTGTAATTGAATTGAGAGTAAGCAGCAGAGTAAGCATGCGAGGAAACCCACTCATTAGAATGTAATCTTTCAAACAAGTTAAGCTCTGTGTCTATTGATCACTCAAGGTGCAAAGTGCAGTACAGAACTTTCAAATAATATTTTCTCATGGAATTTTTGTAATTATCCCGGGTGTGACAAATTGCTTTCTATACTGTATTGCATGTTTCTTTTAACTTTCCTGGTGGAGGACTTATAGTACTGTAGTAATTGAATGATCATGCAACATCATTGGCGGCTCACTGTTCCTTTGTGTCCTTTCGAACATTGTGATGAGGATACACCAGGTAAGAGGTGCTTGATATTTCAGATAAAGGTTTACTGTATAAGCATTTTACTCAAAAGACTCACAATGTTTCCTTCCAATATCTTTATCTTGTGTTGTTACTTCCTCACAGGGTTGGGGTCAATTCCAATTGAAGGCAGTTATTTCAGGAAATTATTTGAATGTAAAATGCCAAAATGTAAAAACTTTTGACATCAATAGCTCCTCCTTTTCAGTTAATTGAGAAGTGATTGAAAATAAATGCCTCTTTTTTCAATTATTAAATTGGACTTTCAGTTTACTTCCTAAATGAACTGCCTTACTCCATAACGTCCTTCCAAACAGGAAATGCAGATGCGCTTCGTGATTTACATAAATTCACTGGAAACGCTCTCTAACACACAGTTATATTAACAGTATTGCACTTTTCATTTCGCTTACATTTGTTAAACTAATTGCCTAACCACTGATCAAGCAAAGGTTTGGACTCAACGTTCAAATCCTGTTGCTGCAAAGCATTATTTTGCTACAACAATTCTGGTCAAATTAAAATCCTATATCTGCACCATACATCACATACTGTCATCATCCTCCCCTGTAGGTGTTTTATTGACACTGATCATAACCCCGAGACTGATTATGCTCATCTATCTTGGAGGCAAGGGGCACTTCATTATGGTGTCATAGGCCTACTACTTTCTGAGAATCTTGATTAGATCGTGAGAAATGCGCCATAAGTTGATGACCCTGTACCACTATAATCTTGTTCATCAGTAGTCAGTATGGATGGTGCATTAGTATTAGGGGTAAATTGCATGTCTGACTCATAGGCCAAACAGTTTTGATTTGAGAGAGAAAGGGGATGAATATTTTTGTGTTGGAATTGGCCGTAGCTCTATAGATAATATTATGTTAGACTATGTCTCAGCATAAGCAAGTTAGTTTCTAAGTCATGTAACTACAACATCAATAGAAAACACTGGACAGGTGTACTACCTTATGGCTTGTTTCATTCTTCACTTTAGCAGAAATCTCATCTTTATGATGATATTCTCAGAAGGATGTTGCACAATATATAATGTGCAAGATATGGACACGTGTCATATGATATCAATGTCTATCTATGCATGTCTTATGGTATCATGTCAATCAACTGTACATTTACATAGAGATAGGCTGAACCCATCATATGAAACATTCTCATTTCAAATCAGATATCATATTTCATCTCTGTGTGCTTTGTTTCCCCGGGACACACATTGTCAGTGTGAAAGAAACCATAATATAATTCCATGGTTACCCTTTGATGTAATATTCAACAGCTAGAACATGGTTCAGCCAAGTTCCTTAACAATCAAATCAAAGGCAGATGACAGACATACACTACATACCACATAAGCGATTCCACTCAGCAGACACGCACGCACACAGTTCACAGACTCCTCTATCTGTGAAATGAAGTGATAAGAAAGGGCAGAGTCAAACCCCCAACCCCCAGTGCCCCTTCTATTCCCTCCTTCCCCTGGCCCTCCACCCTAGGAGCTGTTTCACCTCCGGAGCTGTCAGGCCAGTGTGCTGGCTGGGAGTGGTCTAACACAGAGGATCCAGGATCCATCAGTCCCTGAAGGGCTGTTGGTTGGGTGTTTGCTGGCTGTGGGTGTCTTGTAGGGGGCATAAATGTGTGACAGATGCCCTTGACCACTCATGGGGCACCAGGAGAGGTTAGCATTGTATTCCAGTTGCAATTCAGACTCATTCCCATAGGGTTATACTAAGCCAGGTATTCCCAAACTGGGGTACGCAATGCCGTCGGGGGTACGGCAAATAAAAATGTGATTCAGAAGAAAAAAAAATGAAAAAAAATGTCTTCACATTTTCATACAGTCCATTTATATTTTCCATCGGGGCTATACATTTGGGTGAGGGTTTTTTGTCGCCTGAGTAGCCTCGTTTCACTGCCAAAAATAAAATTAAACCATCTAGTGTTCAGCGAAATAACAACACAATGTAAAATACAGGTAGCCTATTCAAATAATGAACATCCAAACACATTAACCGTTACTCTCTCGCGGGAATTCCACTAACAGTCCATATGTAGCCAAACGTAGCTGTTACTCATTCCCGTTTTCTCGAAAATGGATGATTGGTAAAAAAAAAAGTAAGGCCCGCGTCCATAGAGACACATACCAGCTCTACTGGTAATACTGCTACTACCAGCAGTACTACACCTGCACCTGTTGACGACACAAGTTGTTCTGCTTCCACGAGCACATCCAATGCTAGCATCTGTAATTCTACATTTGTTGTTAGCCCAGCTAGCATGGACACTGACAGTTGTGAATCTGATGCAGCCGAAGAGCTACTGCCCCCTTACCCGGGAAAGCACCGAACAGCAGACAGGGATGTTGGACCATCGAAGACGTGCAAATATGATGAGAACTACATTGATTTGGGGTTCACTTATATTGGGAGTAGTGCCTTTCCTCAGCCACAGTGTGTTATATGTGCAAAAGTACTATCTCACAACTCGATGAAACCTTCACTCTTGCACAGACATTTAGAAACAAAACATGCCAATTTGAAAACTAAGCCATAGGAGTTTTTTGAGCAAGAATTAAGACGACTTTCGAGTAGTAAGATATGTATAAAAGTAACAGATACCATTAATAAGAAGGGGCTAGAAGCGTCTTATATGGTGAGCTACCGAGTGGCTAGGACAGGCAAGCCCCATACTATTGTGGAGAACTTAATTCTTCCTGCTGACTGAGACTGAGACAATGAGACAATATGACTGAGACAATGCTGGGGGAAAAGGCAAAAAAGACTATACAGACAAATGACTTCATCAAACAACGCTGTTTCACGACGCATCAGTGACATGGCAGGAGATGTTTTGAAACAAATACTGCTTCGCATACAAGCCATTGAATTATATGCGTTACAGTCGGATGAGTCAACAGACGTGGCGTGCCTGGCACAGCTCCTGGTATATGTCCGTTACGTTTAGGGGGGGGTCAATTAAGGAAGACATCCTCTTCTGCAAACCACTGGAAACCAGGACAACAGGAGAGGATATTTTTTAAGTACTGGGCAGCTTTTTGACATCCACCGAGAGGCTCTTGCTGGCAAGAGAATGTCTGACAGCTTGAAAGATGTTTTGGACACTACAGTGAAAATGGTTAACTTTGTTAAAGCAAGGCCCCTGAACTCTCGTGTATTTTCTGTACTATGCAATGATATGGGCAGCGACCATGTAACGCTTTTACAACATACAGAAGTGTGCTGGTTATCAAGGGGCAAAGTATTGACACATTTTTTTTAAATTGAGAGACGAGCTTAAAGTTTTCTTTACTGACCATAATTTTCACTTGTCTGACCGCTTGCATGATGACGATTTTCTCACACAACTGGCCTATCTGGGTGATGTTTTTCCTCGCCTGAATGATCTGAATCTAGGATTACAGGGACTCCACAACTACATTCAATGTGCGGGACAAAATTGAGGCTATGATTAAGAAGTTGGAGCTCTTCTCTGTCTGCATTAACAAGGACAACACGCAGGTCTTTCAGTCATTGGATAATTTTTTTGTGTGCAAAGGAACTCAAGCTTACGGACAATGTCAAATGTGATGTACCGAAGCACCTGAGTGAGTTGGGTGCGCAATTACGCAGGTACCATCCCAAAACGGATGACACAAACCAGTGGATTTGTTATCCCTTTCATGCCCAGCCTCCAGTCCACTTACTGATATCTGAACAAGAGAGCCTCATCGAAACTGCAACAAGCGGTTCTGTGAAAATTTTATTTAATCAGAAGCCACTGCCAGATTTCTGGATTGGGCTGCGCTCAGAGTATCCCACCTTGGCATATTGCGTTGTTAAGACACTGATGCCCTTTGAAACCACGTACCTATGTGAGAGTGGATTCTTGCCTCTCACTAGCATGAAAACTAAACACAGGCACAGACTGGGTGTGGAAAATGATTTAAGACTGAGACTCTCTCCGCCATTGCAGAATTATGTGCATCCTTTCAAGCACACCCTTCTCATTAATCTGTGGTGAGTTATTCACAATTCTCTATGAACAAATAAAGTTTTATATGTAAGATGGCTAAATAAAGAGCAAAATTATTGATTATTATTATAATTTGTGCCCTGGTCGTGTAAGAGCACTTTGTCACATCCCACGAGCTGGGTTGTGACAAAAACTCACACTCATTCTTATGTTCAATAAATGTATCGTATAGTGTGTGTGTGGCAGGCTTACGATCATGTCAAAAACAACATTTGTGAGTGCGCTGACCCTGGTGCTAGAGGAGGTACGCAGCTGGAGGTTGAATGTTTGAAGGGGTATGGGACTATAAAAACTTTAGGAAACACTGTCCTAGGCTCTATATTTGAGTGTGTTTTGATACAATACTGTCAGTGGAAGTCCCATTGCCACCAGTGTTTTGGTATAATATTGTCAGTGGAAGTGTCATTGCACCAGTGTTTTGATACAATACTGTCAGTGGAAGTCCCATTGCCACCAGTGTTTTGATACAATATTGTCAGTGAAAGTCCCATTGCCACCAGTGTTTTGATACAATATTGTCAGTGAAAGTCCCATTGCCACCAGTGCTTTGATACAATATTGTCAGTGGAAGTCCCATTGCCACCAGTGTTTTGACACAATGTTGTCAGTGGAAGTCCCATTGCCACCAGTATTTTGGGAGTAAGGATTAAATGTCTACAGCAGAAGGGTAAACAGGTAACCCATTCCGTAAAACATGAAGGCACTGACCTGTCATGTTTCAAATGTAACCTGTTAGCTTGTCAAACTAACCATCTGCATGATATAATCTAAATCCAACATATAGCTCATGAGAAATATGTTGCAATCGACCCATAACTTTTAATTCAATCGTTTTTCTCACAGAGGCAGTTGTGCTATGGGTGTTAAATGGTTTGACATCCACGTCAAGGCACCGTTGGATGCAGTCGTCCATGAGAAAATCCCATTCTGTGTGAGGTTCCTACACTCTTGGAAAAAAAGGTTCCAAAAGGGTTCTTCAGCTGTCCCCATAGGAGAACCCTTTTTGGTTCCATGTACAACCATTTTGGGTTCCAGGGAGAACCATTTTGGGTTCCATGTAGAAAGAAGCCAGTGTAGAAAAGGTTTTACGTGAAACCCAAAAGGGTTATACCTGGAACCAAAAGGATTCTACCTGGAATCAAAAACGGTTCACCTATGGAGACAGCCGAAGAACCCTTTAAGGTTCTAGATAGCACCTTTTTTTCTAAGAGTGCATGTTGAAAAATATCTTTGGATGTTTTTTTATGATACCACTATCTTGATATGATAAATAAAAAGTCAGAATTATTTATAACCACCTGTATTTACAACACATGGGTGAGATTGTTATTGCGCAAATGATTTGTGCAGTGTGCAAAAATTACCATTAACCTCATTCAATCTTGCAGCATGATTTGTTTCATGAACTTTTCTTCAACTGTGTGTTATAGAGGTAACTGTTTATGTATTGATCAGTTTACTAAACTCTAGTTAAATAATTGCCTCCTTATATGGTAATTTTTGCATTTTGCACAATTCTTTGCCATATAAATATCTCACCATAGTATAATTTCTTTGAATTGTATGTTGACTGCTTGTCAGACAGAGTGTCTAGAAGCAGGTTTCAGTTTAAAGCAATGACAGACAGGCGAGACAGACCTAACTCAAATCAAATCAAATCAAAGTGTATTTGTCATGTGCGTCGAATACAACAGGTGTAGACCTTACAGTGAAATGCTTACTTACAGGCTCTAACCAATAGTGCAAAAAAGGTATTAGGTGAACAATAGGTAAGTAAAGAAATAAAAACAACAGTAAAAAGACAGTGAATAATAACAGTAGCGAGGCTATATACAGTAGCAAGGCTATAAAATTACAGAGGCTATATACAGACACCGGTTAGTCGGGCTGATTGAGGTAGTATGTACATGTAGATATGGTTAAAGTGACTATGCATATATGATGAACAGAGAGTAGCAGTAGCGTAAAAGAGGGGTTGGCGGGTGGTGGTTGGCGGGACACAATGCAGATAGCCCGGTTAGCCAATGTGCGGGAGCACTGGTTGGTCGGGCCAATTGAGGTAGTATGTACATGAATGTATAGTTAAAGTGACTATGCATATATGATAAATATGATAATATAAATATACAATTAATCTTCTCCTTTCCCCCCTCTGATAACCAGGTGGTGAATCGCATCTCTGCATGTCTGGCAGACATATCAGTGTGGATGACGGATCACCACCTCAAGCTGAACCTCGGCAAGACGGAGCTGCTCTTCCTCCCGGGGAAGGACTGCCCGTTCCATGATCTCGCCATCACGGTTGACAACTCCATTGTGTCCTCCTCCCAGAGTGCTAAGAACCTTGGCGTGATCCTGGACAACACCCTGTCGTTCTCAACTAACATCAAGGCGGTGACCCGTTCCTGTAGGTTCATGCTCTACAACATTCGCAGAGTACGACCCTGCCTCACGCAGGAAGCGGCGCAGGTCCTAATCCAGGCACTTGTCATCTCCCGTCTGGATTACTGCAACTCGCTGTTGGCTGGGCTCCCTGCCTGTGCCATTAAACCCCTACAACTCATCCAGAACGCCGCAGCCCGTCTGGTGTTCAACTTTCCCAAGTTCTCTCACGTCACCCCGCTCCTCCGCTCTCTCCACTGGCTTCCAGTTGAAGCTCGCATCCGCTACAAGACCATGGTGCTTGCCTACGGAGCTGTGAGGGGAACGGCACCTCCGTACCTTCAGGCTCTGATCAGGCCCTACACCCAAACAAGGGCACTGCGTTCATCCACCTCTGGCCTGCTCGCCTCCCTACCTCTGAGGAAGTACAGTTCCCGCTCAGCCCAGTCAAAACTGTTCGCTGCTCTGGCACCCCAATGGTGGAACAAACTCCCTCACGAAGTCAGGTCAGCGGAGTCAATCACCACCTTCCGGAAACACCTGAAACCCCACCTCTTTAAGGAATACCTAGGATAGGATAAAGTAATCCTTCTAACCCCCCCCCCCCCTTAAAAGAGTTAGATGCACTATTGTAAAGTGGTTGTTCCACTGGATATCATAAGGTGAATGCACCAATTTGTAAGTCGCTCTGGATAAGAGCGTCTGCTAAATGACTTAAATGTAAATGTAATGATAAACAGAGAGTAGCAGCAGCGTAAAAAGAGGGGTTGGGGGGGGGGGCACACAATGCAGATAGTCCGGGTAGCCATTTGATTACCTGTTCAGGAGTCTTATGGCTTTGGGGTAAAAACTGTTGAGAAGCCTTTTTGTCCTAGACTTGGCACTCCGGTACCTCTTGGCATGCGATAGTAGAGAGAACAGTCTATGACCGGAGTGACTGGGGTCTTTGACAATTTTTAGGGCCTTCCTCTGACACCGCCTGGTATAGCGGTCCTGGATGGCAGGCAGCTTAGTCCCAGTGATGTACTGGGCCGTACGCACTACCCTCTGTAGTGCCTTGCGGTTGGAGGCAGAGCAATTGCCGTACCGTACCAACCGTACCAACTCATGAAGTCCTTCTGTATGGTGACGTCATGATATCTCAACAGCCATTATGTTCTACATTCTAATCTACTCCATATTCAGCTCCTCAAGCCATTTTCTACCTTATGTGTGAAGAAAATTGACACTCCTTTGAAATAGCAGTCTGTGAATCATCACATCTAGAATGGAATTAGCCTTGAGGGTCTAAACACATCAAACTGCACTGAGGTACATTGTTCCCCATGTACATTAGAAGAAGTACTCTGTCTTATACAGGACAAGTGGTTAGATATGGCTATGATTTATCTACTACTTGCACTGTTATCTACTGAAACATCTATATTCCTAGGGGTTTTCTGTAATACATTTCAAGTATATTTCTTCATAAAATGGAAAAGAAGACCCACTTTACAAGAAATGATCTTATAGTATAGTGCTATTTTCAAGTTCTATTATTTATTATTTTATGTCATGCATATACAGTAAGTCAGAGCTAGAAACACAAGCATTTCGCTACACCCGCAATAACATCTGCTAAACACGTGTATGTGACCAATAACATTTGATTTGATTTGATTTTGATTTGATTCATACAGTAAGTCAAAGACCTAAAGAGCATCTTTTCCCGTCTTTGTCACTTCCTGCAGTCCTATAAAATACTCAACCGTACAACATGAATGTTATGTTATGTAAGAGGTTGAAATTGAATGAAGTTGAGACAATAAGAGGAGGAATTATATATACAATTTATTTGAGAGCAATAATTTTCTATCTGCAAAACGATGATTCTGAGATAATTGGCTTTAAAATTCCGAACCCTCGTTAGTTTGAATGGTGTCAGCCATTTTTATGTTGTATTCTTTTGAACTTAACAACATGAATTTTGGTATTTAGAGTACTATATAGGTAGAGAACATTGAACAGAACAAGGCTACGTCAATCTACATTTTGACAAAAATGCAGATAGAATCTCTTAGTCCCAAACTCTCGAATTATAATAGTCTCACATGATGACAAGAACAAAAAGTATTTGTTTTTGAACCAGTTGGCTGGGAATACCTGCTGGGTTTCTGATGGACTTAAAGGGAGCAAAAAAATAGAAAAATGATTACTTTACAAAATTGTTTTGAGAAATAGCACTTTCGGTGTGATTGTCAACACCTCAATGGTTACCTCTTATCTAAAAGAAAAAATGTAAAATTCAACAGTGTTTGCCTGTCTTCACTTAGACATGGGAGGATTGCGTACACAATCCGTGAGACTAGACGTAACTGACCAAGGGCATTCTGGGGTATGACAGAACACATCTGGGAAACAATTCACCACCAAGTTTAAAAGGAACTCCTGTGGATTTGACTTTATTGTATATTTTAAATACAACATGTATGGGACACTGATACCCCATAGTCATAGGGCCTACACCTCCCCCTTGTGTTGGTTAGGTATTGATCCACCAGTGCATCCTTCCATCACTAGGCCTACTATCACTTTCAGCTCAATGGCTGGAGTTTCTGCACTTGAGAAGATGTGTTTCTTAATGTGCAAATGAAAAGTGCTCGCATACCACCACTCTCTAAAGGTTCTTTGCTCCTGATTTACAGTCACTGTGTCATTTTCATAAAAATAATTACAGACCATGGCGACATTACAGACCATGGCGACATTCTCCCCTCATTTCCAAGTTAATTTGATGTTTCGAGAACACTATAAAGTTAGCACAGTGTTCTCTAGCTTGCTCTGCTCGGCCATGCAGTGTTTTGTGCAGCTGCGTGTCCATTTAGAAGAAGCTTGTTGAGACCTCACAGACAAAAAAAGGGGCAGATGCAAAAATAATTACACTGCCTTTATGCTACGCTATGTCTGTCCTGATTGCATTGAAAATCAAGTCGATAAGGAATTAGTATGCAAATAGCTTCACTGGATGAGAGAGAGATGCTGTTTACATCGGTTTGATCAAAAGCCAGTTGAGCAGTGAAAGTAATTTATGTAGAAGTGTGTACATATCGAGGTAATCAAGGAATTGTACAAAAGCAGAACCATTATGAGAGAGCTTATCACAGCTACAAAAGGCTTACGCAATGTACTGTAAACTATGTAATCATCTCCCTTAATTGAAATGAACACATATGGATTGTACCTCCTATGAAATGAATTTATAGTTCTACTAACTTTCTGATCAAGATGTGGACTGACGTTCTATTCAGTACTCCATGTGTATTACTCTTGGTGTGCAGCACTGAGCAGCACAGTGCACGTATGGACAAAGCAAATTAACAAATAATACCAATGGTACTCTTGTTCTGTGTTGAATATTCATATAAAAGTACTAAAACAAAAGCAGATTCTCTAACCATGAGAGATGAACCTTTTACTCAGGAGTTCCTAATTATTTTTTCCCCAGTCGTTTCTCTGCTGCCTTGACCAGGGATAAATAAGGAAGTAAGGCAGTTTAAGACAGAGCATGAGGGGGCAACTTAATGACAATCTTACTAGGAGTAAATTGCATGTAAGACCCACTACAGATGTAAGATCTTAATTTGATCACCCTGTTGCAGAAGAACTTTCCTGAAAAATGCCAATTAATTATAATCCACATAATAATTAACATTTCCTGTTGCGGCAAGATTATTTTCTTGCTGTAGCAAACTGGCTCAAATTAATATCCTACATCTGTTCTTGTATATGAATTGTATGATACATAAATAATTGCATTCATGCAAGATATATATGGAAAATTTATGGGGACATTATTCTGATTTCAGCAAACATGACTGTGCTATGACTGTGCTGTGTTGGACTTCGTTATAGGATCAGGAGGACTGGAATACTTAGAGGACTATGACCTCAGTGTTGCAATCATTATCCTTGTTCATTATGTGATCATTCATTTGTGCCGGTTATACAACAAGCCAAGTCTCTCTTGAAAAATATATTTTTTAGACCTTTATTGGACTATGCTGGTTAAATAATGATTGGATTAAAAACATCAAATAAAAGAGTACCTAATGCTGGGAGGCCTGAGTACCATGGAGTACCATGCAAACAGAGGCAGAGGAAGGGTAGCAGCTTGTTGCGTGAGATCACGTAGAGGTCATGTCTCTTAGTCTGCTTCTTCCTCTCCTACTCACACACACAGAGTTGTTTATGTGGGTGCTAGTGTAGCCGGCTCTATATACATGCTCTTGGGTTGAGATTTCTCACACAAGACCCTCATAACAGATGTAGACATTTAAAGTGGACATATTCTGTGACAGTTGTGTTCCCTAGTTGTGTGCTCATGTTTGCAGTAAAAGGGCTAAATATTTAATGGAGGAAAGAGGGGAAAGAGGAGCACCAAGGCGCCATCTGGGGACTGTGTGTGCGTGTATGCGTGTGTGTGTGTGCGTGTATGTGTGTGTCTGTGTGTGTGTGTGTGTGTGTGTGTGTGTGTGTGTGTGTGTGTGTGTGTGTGTGTGTGTGTGTGTGTGTGTACAGGTTTTCCTACCTTATCAGTACCACAATTTCCTGACAGGGTGGGAAAACAGGAACGTGTTTTAAAAGCCAGGACTTTTTTATGAATTTGGTCAAATACAATTTCTTTCTGGTTTAATGTATCTCAAAATGGCCTATTGATAGTTTCACTCACGCACGTTCTATCTGTCCCTCTGATCCATCCATGACTACAGCAACACATCAACAATACATATCTAGCTAGATACTTCTCAATACAAACAAGACTCATAAATGAGAGTTGAGTGATACAGAATAAACATGTAATTTAGCTGACAAATGCATGTCGTAATAGTAATAGTCTGTGCGACAGCTGACGATAGGTAGGAGCACAGATTGAAAACACTGGTGGGTCTGAAGTTACAAAGTTGCTTTGATGTTGCTAGGTTGAGCTTCTGAATTAATTGTGGGCGATTCAGCAAGGGATTGAGAAAATGTTCCTATTGCCACTCTTGCTAGTTGGACCATATTTCAGACTTCTCAGCAAGATCAGTGCCAGCAACATGCTGAACACTATGCATAATAATCACGAAAGAAAGCTCTGTCTACTAGCTAATTTAGCTGGCTAGCATAGATAGATCCACACATGCATTGCTTGCCTACTGATGGGTAATTGTCTAGAGCCAAATAAAGGACAATGCACTTGCACATTTTGCTGGAGTTGCTAGCTGGCTAATTGTTTTCCTTTTGGATGTGGAGTTTACTAATGCAACCTTTCGATGGTGAATTCTTTAAACCCTATAGTTACTGAGGGTTGATATTTCCAGGCAAGTGTTTGCACTGCAAGAGATCAAGCCGATAACAGCACTACTTTTGCAGCGAAGTAGGTGGGACTATATTGTTAACCTTGTCTATGTAAATTAGAATTACATCTTACTGCTGTAACGTTCATAGCTGACTCCACTTGTAAAATAAAAATGTTATACAGTAGTTGGAACCTACGTGCTTGTTATAAGCTACAAGCAAACGAGAACACCAGCTGTCTGATACTGACTGATGGAAGGGTGGCTGGCCTTCTCAGATAGAGCACGTTATGACGTCTTGCCTGGGTTTGTTTTGTCGCCCTGACAGTTTGATATTTAATAATCACAAATTATGTAAATTAGACTATAGTTACTGAGGGTTGACATTTCCAGGCAAGTGTTTGCACTGCAAAAAATCAAGCCGATAACAGCACTTTAAAGCCGATAACAGAGTCTGACTTTAAAGGTTTAAGGTTTGGGTTTAAGGTTAGGGTTAAGGTTAGGGTTAGGTTTAACGTTAGGAGTCTGACTTTAAAGGTTTAGGGTTTGGGTTTAAAGTTAGGGTTAGGTTTAGCGTTAGGAGTTTGGGTTAGGTTTATGGTTAGGGTTAGGTTTGAGGTTAAGGTTAAGGGTTAGGGACCTCCCGAATCGTGCAGCGGTCTAAGACACTGCATCGCAGTGCTTGAGGCATCACTACAGCCCCGGGTTTGATCCCAGGCTGTATCACAGCCAGCCATGACCGGGAGATGCATATGGAGGTGCACAATTAGCCCAGCATCGTCCAGGTTAGGGGAGGGTTTGGCCGGCCGGGATTTCCTTGTCCCATCGAGCTCTAGCAACTCCTTGTGGCAGGCCGGGCTTCTGCAAGCTGACTTGGTTGCCAGTTGTACAGTATTTCATCCGACACATTGGTGCGGCTGGCATCCAGGTTAAGCAAGCAGTGTGTCAAGAAGCAGTGCAACTTGGCAGGGTTATGACGCACAGCTCTCGAACTTCACCTATCCCGAGTAGGGAGTTGCAGCGATTGGACAACACTGTATCTACCAATTGGATATCATGAAATTGGGAAGAAAAAGTGGTAAAAGTACAAAAAAACTATAATAAAAAAAGTTTGTGGTTAGGGAAAATAGGATTTTGAATGGGAATACATTTCTACTCTCCAAAATGTCTTGAAATTCACAAAAACTAAGCTGTGTTTGTGTGCGTGCATGTATATGTGTGTGTCCTTAAGCAGTGACGACCTATATACAAAGGCAACCATATGGAGTGCAGTAATTCATTGAGCAGTTCCACGCACACACATGTTCTGTTAAGCTGTCATCCTGGAACATTAAAAAAGTTTGACATAAATGACTGAACCTTGAAAGGGGGCGCTGTTACTCCCGTTAATGTTTCAAAGGTATTTAATTTGCCTTTGTTTTGATCTGATGTATTATCGATGAATGAAGACTTTGGTAGTGGTATGACTGAGGTGATTGAGTAAGCAAATATGTAGCAGACATGTTATATCAAAGACATTTGGAACTGCAAAAAGTGTTTGAAAAACATTGTAATACATGTGTTATACGTGACAGTAATGACAGCATTGTCCATATACAGAGAAACCTGATTTGATCTGTCAGGTGTTTGAGATAACTTTGTCTAGGGATCACCTTACCAGTACCTGTATATATTCATTCGGTCTTGAGTGACTGCTCCTCTGTTCCTCATTAGCATTTTGTGTGGATAACCGGGAAGTGGAATATGTTCGTGTGTGTGTGGAGTGGGCCTGGTTATTAACTAAGATAGACAATCAGATGAACTATGAATTGCTGGAAAATCTGCCATAGAAAAACCAATAGCTTGATTCAACGGCTCACAGCCCAAATCTGAAACAATGAATGTGATGACATTTAATACTTGTAATTAACGGCCATAGAGTGTAGTGCTTCTGCAGCAAGGACTTGTTGAGAAATCATTTTGAAGAGACATATTATGAGCCCAAACATATAACACGTATCTCAGTGTGTGAAAGCGCGTGCGTGCGAGCGTGCATGTTTGGTGGGAGGAACCCCTGCAAATTAATTTCTGTACAGAAATATGGTCTTCTTAATTTCCATATAGAATCCCTATCACGTTTTGATCCTGAACATTTTAATTGACCTTTAATCTTTCCAGTCTTCTGTCATGTCTCTCTGATGTGATTTGTGTGATTCCTCAGGAGAAATGTGTCAGACACTAACCACACAGGACTATGGTGTCAATCAGAGGGAAAGTCATCTAAAAGAACAAAGCAGACTGATGGAAAAATGATCACTTCTCCTTAGTCATACTTTATGGGTCAAAGGACATAACAGAATTCAATAAGCTAATATACATGTCAACTACAAGTCAACTAATAACTGTATGGGCGACTAAGCATGACAAAATGGTCATCAATGTCCCACCAATGATGCATAATGATGACAAAGAAACAATTGTCTGTTCTGATGTCCTTCATCAATGGTGTAAAGGACAAGGATGAAAGGTCATTGCTTCTGGCAAAGAAAGATATCCAAAACATTTAAATCTGAAGGTTTAATTTCTCTCTGTGGTAAATAAAACCAGCAGCCTGTAGTGTCTCCGTGTAGCCTCAGCTGGAAGTGTCTATTATAATCAGCCCCTGATCCAGACCTAGCCTACGCACACACAGACACACACACACACACACACAGACACAGACACACAGACACAGACACACACAGACACACACACACACACAGACACACACAGACACACAGACACACACACACACACACACACACACACACACACACACACACACACACACACACACACACACACACACACACACACAGAGAGATAGAGAGAAGGAGAGAGAGCCACAGGGAAATGAGAATACTCAGTGCTTTCTCATCCTCTTATCAGCAGCACACCAAAGAGCCAAAAATGACTCTTTAATTGAGGTGAAATGAAGATCAAACCACGTTCATTCAGGATCAGATTCTCCCTAATTTGGACTCTTCTTCAGAGAGAACCCATGCAGGAAGACAGAACGTGTGGATGGTGTAGTGCAGGAAGGTTTTCCTCTAACAAGAAACAGAAGTTGTTTACAGATGAAGCCAACATCTAAGACGAGGCATATGTTTCTGAAGCCTCCTGTTAATGTACCATACGTGATTCTAATTGCTACTAATCCACTTGAGAGATCTTAATAAAGAGAGTTGAATTCCATCGTTGTGAAGGGTAGCGGTACGGACAACTTCCTTTCAATGTGGATGGCCCGCACAGGCAGGATGGTAATTCAACATGTGTTTGTCCGTGGAAGTGGGATACATGTATTCATACAAGGCATGACAGAATTTCTCGGATCACTGAGAAAAAGTCACCCCCACATCATCTTCTGGATGTAAGTGGGTCTTTGGTTGCCAGATTTTTAAGTCTTTAGTTGCCAGATTTTCAAGTATTGGGTCGCCAAGCTTTTAATCAATCTGACGGTTAATCAAATCAAAGTGGGGTGAAATACGTAGGTCTGCTTCCTTTTTGTCTTTGCTTTTTTCTCCTAGCACTCCTAGAACAGAGGGACATGTGGTTGGACTTATGTGGCTTCCTGTGTTGTCTCTGGACTCCTCAGAAATGACACTAGAGTTGTGTCCCAATCCCCTTGCATCTTCCTTTCCTTGTCTCCTTTCTTATATTACTGTCACCTGTCAGGTCCTTTCAAAGCAATGCTGCCACTGGGCACAGATGTCAATTAAACGTCTATTCCACATTGGTTCAACGTTATTTCGTTGAAATGACATGGAAACAACGTTGATTCAACCAGTTTGTACCAATTGGGCTTTTTACAGAAGAGAGACAAGGGAAATAACTTAGTATATAGACACAGAGGGAACTATTTCAGTATAATATAGACACAGAAGGAACTATTTCAGTATATTATAGACACAGAAGGAACTATTTCAGTATAATATAGACACAGAAGGAACTATTTCAGTATAACATAGACACAGTGGAGAGAATCGCCATACACATGTTGATCTTAATTTGAGCCAGTTTGCTACAGCAGGAAATGTGAATTATTAAAAGCCTTTTCAAACCCCAAATACACTAAAGGTTTTACATTTCCTGCATTGCAGCAAAGTTCTCCTGCAACAGTGATCAAATGAAGATCCTACATGAACAATCAACTGTCAACAGCAGTAGTGGGTGGATCTTCAGCCAACAGCAGTAGTGGGTGGATCTTCAGCCAACAGCAGTAGTGGGTGGATCTTCAGCCAACAGTCATAATTGTAATGCAATGTGTTCAGAGAGAATGTAACCTTCAGAGAATAATATCAGAGAAATAAAAGAATCACCGACAAACCTCAGGAATTACACTTCCTCTTTCAAAAGTGTTATATGGATTTAATATAGAGTTTTCCCCTCTTCCTCCCATAGCATTATGCATTTCTGTTAAAGACATGAGTCGAAGTGAAAGCGAATGTGGGATATGGGTTGGGAGTTGGATATTGAATTTGAAGAGGAATTGGATATGGAAGAGTGGGAAAACTGGGTTAAACAGCATTTCCAAGAGAGATGTGGCTGATCTGCTTCATCCCATCAGCAACCTCCTTCCCCCTAATGTGGCCTGCTGCTTGTAAAATGCAAAATAAGCGTTCAAATGTAGGTCGATTGTAAAAAGATAAGTTCTGTTTTTAAACATCACGCCATGTGTCGAGTCAACGCATGAGATTTTAGGAATATATTGACATGAGAGTTAACATGACGTTTAATTTAGTACTCCGCTAGATCATAGTGCTACACCTCTGTTCATAGTCTAACCCCGTATAAATGTATTGAAAATACGTTTCCCTCAACAAATTCTAGCTTTCCCACATAGCTTTTCAGGAACCATTTACGGGCTTGAGTTTTTCTCCTCTCCTCACTGTAGCTTACCTTCTCATGGAGAATTATTATCCACTTTTCTCTTCAAGGTATAAAAAGCTCTCTGCCTGAAGCGGGGGGAGGCAGGGATGGAGGGAAGGGTAGAGAGAATAAATGTCTCGCCAAAGCTGAAAGAGAGAAGCCTGTTTATCCCTTTTAGAATCTGTATGAGGAAGCAAAACGCAGATAGAGGCTTCAGGGGGGTCGGATGTATATCCTATTACTCCTCTGTAACTCTGTCCAGCACTGTCTCTGACCCCAGCCAAAGGGAACCTGGGGTGGAACGATGCTGAGGCTGCTACTGAGCTGTAATTGGGTTGAGACCATATTCAACTTTTACCTTGGACCAAAGTCCATCTCTGTAGATTTTAATGTTATGAGATCAGCAGTTGTAGTGGATTTCTTCTTAGTGCATATGTTACAATAGTCCTTTAAGTTAAGTGTCGTGGCAGATTTAACAATGACAGTGCTTGAGAGTTGAGAGCATTTCAGGGCATTTCAACAGAGAAGACATGTAAAACCTTTAGAGAACTTTGAAATCAACCGATAAATAAAATGGTGTTTTTCTCCTCGTTTCAACAAGACTTTGTCCTCAGACACATTATTTAGTGTGAACTGTAATGTCAAAGATAGTAATCTCAGACAGTAAGCGTGGCTTCTGTTCTCATTTAACCCCTCAACTAATGTATTCAACACAGGGAATACCAACTGTAAAAGGCGTCACATTTCCCATAACCAAAGTAGGTCTTTAAGGTTAAGGCTTAACTGTAGGTGTCGGCAGCCTTATTTGCTCCCGGTTCCTCAAGGAGACGCATCAATTGAAAAGGCAAGCAGGCAAAGCACGCAGGCATGTGGTAAGGGGCTATGGGACATAATGCTTCTCCCAAGCCTCTCTATGTGCTATTTCTTTCCACGAATTTAAGCAAACAGAGAACATATTAACTCTGGCCCCAGGGGCTCTATAGAGAGCTCTTCAGTTTATATGACTGTAGAATCCAGTCTTTGTTGAGGACATCTAACCCTAGCCAGGTTTTCCTCAACTCCACGATGTATATCACATCAATGGAGTTGAGTGGAGACGACTGTAGGCGGACTGAACCTCTGACTGCATTGATTCGCTGTCAGTCGATACTTGTAAAAATGTAAATTCTTAAACCCTTACCGTGTACCTATGTTTGTCCTCTGTAGCTGCATGCCTTTCTTTGTTTGCTGAAATCAATATGTTTTGATAAAACTTTTATCAAATACAACCACCGTCTGTTTCCTCGTATCGACTGAAAGCTACTCGATGTAGTCGGAGGAACACTCCGCCCACAGTTGTCGCAACCCAACTACAATGAGATCTACATATTGTGGGTTGAGAAAACCAGCAAATCTAACCCGTAACCCTCTGTCACCTTCTCCCCCCCTATGTCCCTTCCCTCTGTTTCTCCTCTTCTGGTCTCCTCGTCACCCCCCCCCCCCCCCCCCCATCCCATCTCTACACCCAGAGTGAATGATCTCTCTCTCTCTACTGCATCGTACTGATCTAGAACTCCTCACAATCAAATGTCGACCGCATTACCTACCAAGGGAATTCTCCTCGATCATAATCACAGCCGTATATATTCCCCCCCAAGCAGACACATCGATGGCCCTGAACGAACTTTATCTGACTCTTTGTAAACTGGAAACCACACACCCTGAGGCTGCATTCATCGTAGCTGGGGATTTTAACAAGGCTAATCTAAAAACAAAACTCCCTAAATTCTATCAGCATATCGATTGTGCTACCAGGGCTGGTAAAACCCTGGATCATTGTTATACTAACTTCCGCGACGCATATAAGGCCCTCCCCCGCCCTCCTTTCGGAAAAGCTGACCACGACTCCATTTTGTTGATTCCAGCCTACAAACAGAAACTAAAACAACAAGCTCCGGCGCTCAGGTCTGTTCAACGCTGGTCCGACCAATCTGATTCCACGCTTCAAGACTGCTTCGATCACGCGGATTGGAATATGTTCCGCATTGCGTCCAACAACAACATGGACGAATATGCTGATTCGGTGAGCGAGTTCATTAGGAAGTGCATTGACGATGTCGTACCCACAGCAACGATTAAAACATTCCCAAACCAGAAACCGTGGATTGACGGCAGCATTCGCGTGAAACTGAAAGCGCGAACCACTGCTTTTAACCAGGGCAAGGTGACCGGAAACATGACCGAATACAAACAGTGTAGCTATTCTCTCCGCAAGGCTATCAAACAGGCTAAGTCCCAGTACAGAGACAAAATAGAGTCGCAATTCAACAGCTCAGACACAAGAGGTATGTGGCAGGGTCTACAGTCTATCACAGATTACAAAAAGAAAACCAGCCCCGTCGCGGACCAGGATGTCTTGCTCCCAGACAGGCTAAATAACTTTTTTGCCCGCTTTGAGGACAATACAGTGCCACTGACACGGCCCCCTACCAAAATCTGTGGGCTCTCCTTCACTGCAGCCGAGGTGAGTAAAACATTTAAACGTGTTAACCCTCGCAAGGCTGCAGGCCCAGACGGCATTCCCAGCCGCGTCCTCAGAGTATGCGCAGACCAGCTGGCTGGTGTGTTTACGGACATATTCAATCAATCCTTATCCCAGTCTGCTGTTCCCACATGCTTCAAGAGGGCCACCATTGTTCCTGTTCCCAAGAAAGCTAAGGTAACTGAGCTAAACGACTACCGCCCCGTAGCACTCACTTCCGTCATCATGAAGTGCTTTGAGAGACTAGTCAAGGACCATATCACCTCCACCCTACCGGACACCCTAGACCCACTCCAATTTGCTTACCGACCCAATAGGTCCACAGACGACGCAATCGCAACCACACTGCACACTGCCCTAACCCATCTGGACAAGAGGAATACCTATGTGAGAATGCTGTTCATCGATTACAGCTCAGCATTTAACACCATAGTACCCTCCAAACTCGTCATCAAGCTCGAGACCCTGGGTCTCGACCCCGCCCTGTGCAACTGGGTCCTGGACTTCCTGACGGGCCGCCCCCAGGTGGTGAGGGTAGGTAACAACATCTCCACCCCGCTGATCCTCAACAATGGGGCCCCACAAGGGTGCGTTCTGAGCCCTCTCCTGTACTCCCTGTTCACCCACGACTGCGTGGCCATGCACGCCTCCAACTCAATCATCAAGTTTGCGGATGACACTACAGTGGTAGGCTTGATTACCAACAACGACGAGACGGCCTACAGGGAGGAGGTGAGGGCCCTCGGAGTGTGGTGTCAGGAAAATAACCTCACACTCAACGTCAACAAAACAAAGGAGATGATTGTGGACTTCAGGAAACAGCAGAGGGAGCACCCCCCTATCCACATCGACGGGTCAGTAGTGGAGAAGGTGGAAAGTTTTAAGTTCCTCGGTGTACACATCACGGACAAACTGAATTGGTCCACCCACACAGACAGCGTTGTGAAGAAGGCGCAGCAGCGCCTCTTCAACCTCAGGAGGCTGAAGAAATTCGGCTTGTCACCAAAAGCACTCACAAACTTCTACAGATGCAAAATCGAGAGCATCCTGTCGGGCTGTATCACCGCCTGGTACGGCAACTGCTCCGCCCACAACCGTAAGGCTCTCCAGAGGGTAGTGAGGTCTGCAGAACGCATCACCGGGGGCAAACTACCTGCCCTCCAGGACACCTACACCACCCGATGTCACAGGAAGGCCATAAAGATCATCAAGGACAACAACCACCCAAGCCACTGCCTGTTCACCCCGCTATCATCCAGAAGGCGAGGTCAGTACAGGTGCATCAAAGCAGGGACCGAGAGACTGAAAAACAGCTTCTATCTCAAGGCCATCAGACTGTTAAACAGCCACCACTAACATTTAGCGGCCGCTGCCAACATACTGACTCAACTCCAGCCACTTTAAAAATGGGAATTGATGGAAATTATGTAAAAATGTACCACTAGCCACTATAAACAATGCCACTTAATATAATGTTTACATACCCTACATTACCCATCTCATATGTATATGTATATACTGTACTCTATATCATCTACTGCATCTTGCCATCTTTATGTAATACATGTACCACTAGCCACTTTAAACTATGCCACTTTATGTTTACATACCCTACAGTACTCATCTCATATGTATATACCGTACTCTATACCATCTACTGCATCTTGCCTATGCCGTTCTGTACCATCACTCATTCATATATCTTTATGTACATATTCTTTATCCCTTTACACTTGTGTGTATAAGGTAGTAGTTGTGGAATTGTTAGGTTAGATTACTTGTTGTTATTACTGCATTGTCGGAACTAGAAGCACAAGCATTTCGCTACACTCGCATTAACATCTGCTAACCATGTGTATGTGACTAATAAAATTTGATTTGATTTGATTTGATTTACTGTCAAGAGGGATTTACTATGTGGTATTTACAATGAACAGAACTATCATTTACCCTGTGCTTATTTCTTCCATTTTCATGTTTACTCCCATACCACACATCTGTACTATACATTATAGGCAGGCACAAACATATAGAATACACACACACACACACACACACATCCGTCCCCCACACACGCGTGCATTGCTAATTCACAATGCGACTTCAGGTCATGTGTTTTTGTCTCTCTATAGTTCAGAGAACCGCTGAAAAGTCCATGCTCTGAGCAGAGTGAAGTCAAAACGACAACTTGTTGTCATCCTGTCATTATTGGTGTACAGGGGCTGGGAACTGGCATTAGAACAGTACTTAGCAGCAATGTGAGATATTATTGTTATGATACTGAGGATACTCCATTAATGAACAATAATTACAATCATAATTAGGGCTCTGAGACAAGACGTTGGTTTCAATCCATTTACTACAAGCCTCTGGTTCGTCTTCAGTGTGTGTGTGTGTGTGTGTGTGTGTGTGTGTGTGTGCAGTTGAAGGACTGGGTGATGAATAAGATGTCATGAAACAACCTGAAAGTAATTGGGGGAAAGGAAACTAATTATGATCACCACTTGGTGGAAGCCACTTTATTAATTATTCAAATTACGGAATCAGAGGAGAAGCAGCAGGGAATCTTCAAATATAATACAACCAGTCAAAATTTGTGACGATGATAAATGGACAGGTTTAAAAAGAACCCTAGTGGAATGTAGACCTAATGTCTGCACTGCTGTTATGATTATAGGTGACTCTGGTGCACTGGTGGTTCAGTGGTAGACTGATGTTGTCCTCCGTAGCTCAGTTGGTAGAGCATGATGCTTGCAACATCAGGATAGTAGGTTTGATTCCCGGGACCACTCATATGTAAAACATGCATGACTGTAAGTCAAGCTAAATGGCACATGTTGGTGCAAGTGTTTGTTGTAGGAATTGGCCATGACCTCTCGAATAGAACGTGGCTTGTGTGTTATGGATCACTTTTACTATTCTACAGAATAATTGAATCACCATTGTTGAAAATGGAAGAGAACCTTCTCCTCAGCATCCATTGATATACCTCTATCATCAATGAGCTCACATTAGATTGAATGTCACTCTTGGTCTGCTTAGTCGGCTGTGTCGCTCACTGACCAACCCTTAACACTGAGTGTGCTCTTTCCATGACATAGACTGACAAGATGAAAACAGATGAACACTCGTTGTAGTTGTATTTATTTTCACCAAAGAAAACAAGTGATAGGCAACAATAAAGATGAAAACAAATAAAGAGAACTGGTGTGCAGGTGTGGTTGGAAGCCTGGAGCCAGAGTCAGCAGTGGGGTCAAACTGTAGAGCCCAGTTCCTACATTTGAATATAAAAATGGATTTTATCAAATAAAACTATGCTACATTTTATCTCTGGGACCCTGGGATGACAAATCAGAGCAAGATTACTGAATGTAAGTACATTATTTACCTTCAGAGGTGAATGTATCAAATCAGTTGGCGTGATAAAAGTTTTTTTTTGTGCACTATCCTCAAACAATAGCATGGTATTTTTTTGCTCTAATAGCTACTGTAAATTGTGCACTGTAGTTAGATTAACAAGAATTTAAGCTTTCTGCCCATATAAGACATGTCTATGTCCCGGAATTGGCTGTTGTTGACAACATCATTCTAGTCACATTATCGCATATTGAGCAACTACCATCCCGGTTTAGGGACACCGATCCCATAGAGGTTAGAAGGATTTTTGAGACAAATGAGACATGGATTGTGTATGTGTCACGACTTCAACCGAGGCAGGCTCTCCTTCCCGTTCGGGTGGCGCTCGGCGGTCGTCGTCACCGGCCTACTAGCTGCCACTGACTCTTTTTCCTCCCCCTCCTTATGTGTTTATTTGTATCACCTGTGTTCAGTTAGTTGTTAATTAGTGTGGCTTTATTAGTCAGCCAGCCCGTACGCTTCTTTGTGCGGGATTGTTACATTGTAGCTTTTGGATTTCAGGAGTGGATATTATTATTGTGGACTGGGGTTGTTTCTCGTGTCGTTGGACCGTTGTGTATGACACCCAGTACGTCCGTGTTGGACATTTTGTTTGCCAGTTGGGTATTAAAGACTCAACATATTGAAGCTCTGCTGTTCCTGCGTCTGACTTCGCACCCCCCGACACCCAGGGCGTTACAGTATGCGTGCCATTCAGAGGGTGAATGGGCAAGACAAACGATTTAAGTGCCTTTGAACGGGGTATGGTAGTAGGTGCCAGGTGCACCAGTTTGAGTGTGTCAAGAACTGCAACGCTTCTGGGTTTTTCTCACTTTCGACATCTTGTAGAGTCCATGCCCCGACAAATTGAGGCTGTTCTGAGGGCAAAAGGGGTGCAACTCAATATTAGGAAGGTGTTCCTAAGGTTTCATACACTCAGTCTACATTACATTACATACTAATCGTAAAGAATCCAGCATGGGTTGATCTCAACATGCAATCACGTCTCCTTCCCTGCTGATGCTATATTATGGCCTATGTCTACATCCCAAATGGCACCCTATTTTCTTATTTAGTGTACTACTACCATAGGGCTCTGGTCAAAAGTAGTGCACCGGATAGGGAATAGGGCAGCCTATATCTATCTGCTCTATTAGCCCACAGTTTGGGTATGCTACACCAAGATGTGATGCTTATTACAAGGCAAGGCTAACGCTCATTTGCAAACTGAAACAGATATAACGTAGCTGAGAAATAGCAACAAACTGCGGCCAGTCAAGAATGTTTTATGTAGATTTAACAGTGGGATAATGTACAGGAGAGAAATAAAAAGACTGGATAATTGTGCATGCAAATCCAAACACACATTACTTTACTTCCTGCATTGATAATAGTTATGCTACTTGTTTTTCTAGGTTATGTCATTGAACATGTGCGGTAGCCTACAAAACTCCCTGTTGGTTGTACAAGGAGACGATATGTATTCAAGACACTGAGGTAATCAGTTCTCAGGTGGGACTAAGAGAGAGAGAAGCTCATCACTATGGCAGGAAGAAACAAAGAAGCACAACTAAAAAGGAGTCTGGCCTCAGGCTACCATATCTAAGGGTTGAAATAAAAATCCAACAAGAACCTCTCTCCCTCCATGTGTTCATGTCTTGCCCTTACTCCACAAAAGAGAACCCTCCCAGAGGATTGTGGGTAAGCATCGTCTCCACTCATGCAATGCCACCTTTAGAGTAATCCACAAATTCTCCCCTACGTTTCGGGACGTTTTACTGCACTAGAAAGTCATGAAATGCAAAACAGCTTGACATTGGATTTTTGCGTGTTTCTACAAATGTCAAACAATCTACTTGTTAAGAAGAAATTATTAAGGAAAATTGTACAATGGTGCGTCTCTTGTGTGTGTGTGTGCGTGTGCGTGTGAGTGTGTGTTAGAGTGAGTGTGTGTGTGTGTGTGCGTGTTTGCTTGTGTGTGCATGCCTGCATTACTGAAATTGTTTCCCACAAGAGCCATTTTGGTGTCATTACTGTTTAGTTGCTTTCCCAACTGTGAACATTGAACTTAATATGTTTATATTTCAGAGACATTAGAACTTGATTCAAACATATCCGCTTTAGCCAACATCCACAAATTGGTTGCTTTGACAGCGTCAGAGGTGGAACTGTGTTAGAGCTGTCATATCTAAAAGTGGCTCCCGGCATTATACTTCAAGTGGACATTACCATTGGCTGCACGGAGTCGTGCATCCTTGTTTACAAGTTGGAACATCGGAATGTGAGATATAACCTACACCTACATTAGGGTGATAGAAACCCTCATTATTTAGTTTAATGATTTTAAATTTGAGCATCATCATTTCTATATAGCCTACACTTTCTCGTGGAATTTACAAACTTCAGAAGTCTTTTTAAACCTCACTACAATACAAGTTTAACATTTCGTCCATTGCAGGAAAGTTCTCCTGCACCAAACAGGGTCATCAAGTTAAGATCCTACATCTGTACATCCCACTGGCACAAACGTCAATTCAATATATATTCCACGTTGGTTCAACCTAATTTCATAAAAATGACGTTGACACAACATTGATTCAACCAGTGTGTGCCAAGTGGGATTCAGTTCCGTATCGCTAAACAATGATACAAACCTTGCTAGAACTTCCTTATAAAACAGCAGACCAGATTTTAATTGGCCCTCAGTTTTCATAAAATAATGAAATAATCACTTTCTTCAGAAACTAGAGCCGAGAATAAATCAGATCGCGCTTGTAGACCACGCAACTTTTAAAGGCAATGTTATCGGGTTTGTAAAGATCGTATGGAAAGTAAACGCTGCCTATGACGGCTCAATTAAAAATGACCTTTAAATGTGATGAATGAAGCTACAGCAACAAGGTGATAATGTCTGGAGTCCATTTGGCTTGTTTTTGCTGTTCTCCAAATTGCATTTAGAGTTTTTAAATTGTGTAGAAATATAGCAAATGAGCTTCAGTTTTATAAAAAATACATGAAGGGGTTTGTCACTTTGCCATACCCTAGGTTTAGCTGACATGACGATCCTGCCTATTTTCCAAGGAAAAGTGAAAAACTAAAATTGACAGAACATGAGAGCAGGCCTGCACATCATCACGACAGTACTTAATGGTACATGTACAAGCAGGTAATAATACTCATTTCAGAAATCGACCCGTGGAACACTGTATTCCTAATCTCATTATAGCTTGTCAGAGGTCTTAGGTGCTAGTAGTGACATGTCTTGTTTGAATGGGGCCTATATCAGTGTTTCCCAGCTCCAATCCTCCAAGTAACCCCAACAGCACACATTGTTGTTGTAGCCCTAGACAAGCACACCTGATTCAACTTGTCAACTAATCATCAAGCCCTCAATGAGTTGAATCAGGTGAGTCTGTCCGGGGCTACAACAAAAACATGTGCTGTTGGAGGTACTGGAGGACTGGAGTTGGAAAACACTGGTCTAGAGCAATTGATCTGCTGTCTCTCAGCGCTTAGGCTTGCCGACTACCCTGGGGGCAGCTAGATCCATGGACGTCACAAACCTTCCACCGCCTGAGGGAGAAAAGAATACAGCCTTTGGTCAATTATTTAGTGTTCACATTAGACAGCTAGGAGGGGTGGAGGGTGGGGTGTACAGAGCAGACCCCACAATGGGCAGGCAAAGTCTATGTCCCAAATGGCACCCTATTCTCTATTTTTCCCTCATTCAACTTTTTCACTCCGGACGCTTTATCTGGACATGGTTCGTCAACACCTTCAACAGCCGAAGCTAAGTAGTAACATTAACATGATGTCTTCTAATTGCAGTCGCTGTAATCATAATATACAGGAGAACGATCGCCTTACGGCGAGAATAGCTGTGCTACAAGCCCAGCTTCAGACGCAATCGTTAGGCAAGGGTAATTTCAGTGTAGGAAAGGAAGAAACAGCGTCTGTGCCACCAGTAAGTACAGATAGTAACGTTAGTATAAATCCCCCCGCACAGTCCCCGCAGCCGGACAACTTTCTCATGGCTTCTGGAGGGAAATGCTGTTGGAATGCTCAACCGGTGTCGCTCATTCAGCCGACAGAAACTTTCAACCGGTTCTCCCCATTATGTAGCGAGTCGGAGTCTGAGTCTGAGTCTTCTCTTGTCTCTACTCCTCCCGTTACGGGGTCTGAGACGCCGAAGGCTCCCACCATTAGCTCTGACAAATTGAAAACCCTAGTCATTGGCGACTCCATTACCCGCAGTATTAGACTTAAAGCGAATCACCCAGCGATCATACACTGTTTACCAGGGGGCAGGGCTACCGACGTTAATAAGGCTAATCTAAAGATGGTGCTGGCTAAAGCTAAATCTGGCGAGTGTAGAGAGTATAGAGATATTGTTATCCACGTCGGCACCAACGATGTTAGGATGAAACAGTCAGAGGTCACCAAGTGCAACATAGCTTCAGCGTGTAAATCAGCTAGAAAGATGTGTCGGCATCGAGTAATTGTCTCTGGCCCCCTCCCAGTTAGGGGGAGTGACGAGCTCTACAGCAGAGTCTCAGCACTCAATCGCTGGTTGAAAACTGTTTTCTGCCCCTCCCAAAAGATAGAATTTGTAGATAATTGGCCCTCTTTCTGGGACTCACCCACAAACAGGACCAAGCCTGACCTGCTGAGGAGTGACGGACTCCATCCTAGCTGGAGGGGTGCTCTCATCTTATCTACCAACATAGACAGGGCTCTAACTCCTCTAGCCCCACAATGAAATAGGGTGCAGGCCAGGCAGCAGGCTGTTAGCCAACCTGCCAGCTTAGTGGAGTCTGCCAATAGCACAGTCAGTGTAGTCAGCTCAGCCATACCCATTGAGACTGTGTCTGTGCCTCGACCTAGGTTGGGCAAAACTAAACATGGCGGTGTTCGCCTTAGCAATCTTATTAGGATAAAGACCTCCTCCATTCCTGCCATCATTGAAAGAGATCGTGATACCTCACATCTCAAAATAGGGTTACTTAATGTTAGATCCCTCACTTCAAAGGCAGTCATAGTCAATGAACTAATCACTGATCATAATCTTGATGTGATTGGCCTGACTGAAACATGGCTTAAGCCTGATGAATTTACTGTGTTAAATGAGGCCTCACCTCCTGGTTACACTAGTGACCATATCCCCCGTGCATCCCGCAAAGGCGGAGGTGTTGCTAACATTTACGATAGCAAATTTCAATTTACAAAAAAAAAAATGGCGTTTTCGTCTTTTGAGCTTCTAGTCATGAAATCTATGCAGCCTACTCAATCACTTTTTATAGCTACTGTTTACAGGCCTCCTGGGCCATATACAGCGTTCCTCTCTGAGTTTCCTGAATTCCTATCAGACCTTGTAGTCATAGCAGATCATATTCTAATTTTTGGTGATTTTAATATTCACATGGAGAAGTCCACAGACCCACTCCAAAAGTCTTTCGGAGCCATTATCGACTCAGTGGGTTTTGTCCAACATGTCTCTGGACCTACTCACTGCCACAGTCATACTCTGGACCTAGTTTTGTCCCATGGAATAAATGTTGTAGATCTTAATGTTTTTCCACATAATCCTGGACTATCGGACCACCATTTTATTACGTTTGCAATCGCAACAAATAATCTGCTCAGACCCCAACCAAGGAGCATCAAAAGTCGTGCTATAAATTCTCAGACAACACAAAAATTCCTTGATGCCCTTCCAGACTCCTTCTGCCTACCCAAGGACGTCAGAGGACAAAAATCAGTTAACCACCTAACTGAGGAACTCAATTTAACCTTGCGCAATACCCTAGATGCAGTTGCACCCCTAAAAACGAAAAACATTTGTCATAAGAAACTAGCTCCCTGGTATACAGAAAATACCCGAGCTTTGAAGCAAGCTTCCAGGAAATTGGAACGGAAATGGCGCCACACCAAACTGGAAGTCTTCCGACTAGCTTGGAAAGACAGTACCGTGCAGTACCGAAGAGCCCTCACTGCTGCTCGCTCATCCTACTTTTCCAACTTAATCGAGGAAAATAAGAACAATCCAAAATTTATTTTTGATACTGTTGCGAAACTAACTAAAAAGCAGCATTCCCCAAGAGAGGATGGCTTTCACTTCAGCAGTAATAAATTCATGAACTTCTTTGAGGAAAAGATCATGACCATTAGAAAGCAAATTACGGACTCCTCTTTGAATCTGCGTATTCCTCCAGGGATATTCCTCTAAACCTTCAAGCTGCATACTGGATCCTATTCCTACTAAACTGCTGAAGGAGCTGCTTCCTGTGCTTGGCCCTCCTATGTTGAACATAATAAACAGCTCTCTATCCACCGGATGTGTACCAAACTCACTAAAAGTGGCAGTGATAAAGCCTCTCTTGAAAAAGCCAAACCTTGACCCGGAAAATATAAAAAACTATCGGCCTATATCGAATCTTCCATTCCTCTCAAAGATTTTAGAAAAAGCTGTTGCGCAGCAACTCACTGCCTTTCTGAAGACAAATAATGTATACGAAATGCTTCAGTCTGGTTTTAGACCCCATCATAGCACTGAGACTGCACTTGTGAAGGTGGTAAATGACCTTTTAATGGCGTCAGACCGAGGCTCTGCATCTGTCCTCGTGCTACTAGACCTTAGTGCTGCCTTTGACACCATCGATCACCACATTCTTTTGGAGAGACTGGAAACCCAAATTGGTCTACACGGACAAGTTCTGGCCTGGTTTAGATCTTACCTGTCGGAAAGATATCAGTTTGTCTCTGTGAATGGTCTGTCCTCTGACAAATCAACTGTACATTTCGGTGTTCCTCAAGGTTCTGTTTTAGGACCACTATTGTTTTCACTATATATTTTACCTCTTGGGGATGTTATTCGAAAACATAATGTTAACTTTCACTGCTATGCGGATGACACACAGCTGTACATTTCAATGAAACATGGTGAAGCCCCAAAATTGCCCTCGCTAGAAGCCTGTGTTTCAGACATAAGGAAGTGGATGGCTGAAAACTTTCTACTTTTAAACTCGGACAAAACAGAGATGCTTGTTCTAGGTCCCAAGAAACAAAGAGATCTTCTGTTAAATCTGACAATTCATCTTGATGGTTGTAAAGTCGTCTCAAATAAAACTGTGAAGGACCTCGGCGTTACTCTTGACCCTGATCTCTCTTTTGACGAACATATCAAGACTGTTTCAAGGACAGCTTTTTTCCATCTACGTAACATTGCAAAAATCAGAAATTTTCTGTCCAAAAATGATGCAGAAAAATTAATCCATGCATTTGTTACTTCTAGGTTAGACTACTGCAATGCTCTACTTTCCGGCTACCCGGATAAAGCACTAAATAAACTTCAGTTAGTGCTAAATACGGCTGCTAGAATCCTGACTAGAACCAAGAAATTTGATCATATTACTCCAGTGCTAGCTTCCCTACACTGGCTTCCTGTTAAGGCAAGGGCTGATTTCAAGGTTTTACTGTTAACCTATAAAGCGTTACATGGGCTTGCTCCTACCTATCTTTCCGAGTTGGTCCTGCCGTACATACCAATACGTACGCTACGGTCACAAGACGCAGGCCTCCTAATTGTCCCTAGAATTTCTAAGCAAACAGCGGGAGGCAGGGCTTTCTCCTATAGATCTCCATTTTTATGGAACAGTCTGCCTACCCATGTGAGAGACGCAGACTCGGTCTCAACCTTTAAGTCTTTACTGAAGACTTATGTCTTCAGTAGGTCATATGATTGAGTGTAGCCTGGCCCAGGAGTGTGAAGGTGAACGGAAAGGCTCTGGAGCAACGAACCGCCCTTGCTGTCTCTGCCAGGCCGGTTCCCCTCTCTCCACTGGGATTCTCTGCCTCTAACCCTGTTACAGGGGCTGAGTCACTGGCTTGCTGGTGCTCTTTCATGCCGTCCCTAGGAGGGGTGCGTCACTTGAGTGGGTTGAGTTACTGACGTGATCTTCCTGTCTGGGTTGGCGCCCCCCCTTGGTTTGTGCTGTGGTGGAGACCTTTGTGGGCTATACTCGGCCTTGTCTCAGGATTGTAAGTTGGTGGTTGAGGATTTCCCTCTAGTGGTGCGGGGGCTGTGCTTTGGCAAAGTGGGTGGGGTTATATCCTTCCTATTTGGCCCTGTCCGGGGGTTTCTTCGGATGGGGCCACAGTGTCTCCTGACCGCTCCTGTCTCAGCCTCCAGTATTTATGCTGCAGTAGTTTGTGTCGGGGGGCTAGGGTCAGTTGGTTACCTGGAGTACTTCTCCTGTCTTATCCAGTGTCCTGTGTGAATTTAAGTATGCTCTCTCTAATTCTCTCGTTCTCTCTTTCTCTCTGAGAACCTGAGCCCTAGGACCATACGTCAGGACTACCGGGCATGATGACACCTTGCTGTCCCCAGTCCGCCTGGCCTTGCTGCTATTCCAGTTTCAACTGTTCTGCCTGTGGTTACGGAACCCCTACCTGTCCCAGACCTGCTGTTTTCAACTCTTAATGATCGGCTATGAAAAGCCAACTGAGATTTATTCCTGATTATTATTTGACCATGCTTGTCATTTATGAACATTTTGAAAATCTTGGCTCTCTCTAATTTTCTCCTTCTCTCTTTCTTTCTCTCGGAGGACCTGAGCCCTAGGACCATACGTCGGGACTACCGGCCGTGGTGACTCCTTGCTGTCCCCAGTCCGCCTGGCCTTGCTGCTATTCCAGTTTCAACTGTTCTGCCTGCGGTTATGGAACCCCTACCTTTCCCAGACCTGCTGTTTTCAACTCTTAATGATCGACTATGAAAAGCCAACTGAGATTTATTCCTGATTATTATTTGACCATGCTTGTCATTTATGGAAATTTTGAAAATCTTGGCTCTCTCTAATTTTCTCCTTCTCTCTTTCTTTCTCTCGGAGGACCTGGGCCCTAGGACCATGCGTCGGGACTGCCGCCCGTGGTGACTCCTTGCTGTCCCCAGTCCGCCTGGCCTTGCTGCTATTCCAGTTTCAGCTGTTCTGCCTGCGGTTATGGAACCGCCACCTGTCCCAGACCTGTTGTTTTTCAACTCTTGATGATCGGCTATGAAAAGCCAACTGAAAATTATTCATGATTATTATTTGACCATGCTTGTCACTTATGAACATTTTTGAACATCTTGGCATAGTTCTGTTATAATCTCCACCCGGCACAGCCAGAAGAGGACTGGCCACCCCTCATAGCCTGATTCCTCTCTAGGTTTCTTCCTAGGTTTTGGCCTTTCTAGGGAGTCTTTCCTAGCCACCGTGCTTCTACACCTGCATTACTAGCTGTTTGGGGTTTTAGGCTGGGTGTCTGTACAGCACTTCGAGATATTAGCTGATGTACGAAGGGCTATATAAAATAAAATTGATTGAATTGATTGATTGATAGTGCCCTACCTTTGACCAAAGCCCTATGGGCCCTAGTCCCTGGTCAAAAGTAGTGCACTATATAGGGAATAGGGCTTGCCATTTGGGTCATCTGCTGTACATCCAAGGCATCTGGATGCGTCTGTGTCTCTACGGAGGATGCAACTCTTCGCAATCATTCTTGATTGTGATGACATTGTTTCTTGGAAATGATGATGCATTCTGTTTCAAGATTTGTGACATTGGTCATTGTTGTTGTTAAGAAATTGCAAAAGTTGAAATCTGAGAGAAGTTCATAATAATTAACTTTATTTAGTAAATTCCTAATTCATATTAATTTAAGCCATGCAAATCTGATAGACTGAATCCAAATATAACATTTCCCAGACCAGTTTAAATGTTTTAGGGCCGGTGACATTGAATATTAGCTAACAATGTCATCTTTCTTTTCAGCTCACACGTTGATTGACATGAGCTGTGCTCCCCAGAGCCCTGCCCTCTGGTTCCAAATCAGCTGGAGCATCACCCATCTGTCTCATTGATGTAATTATGATACATACCAGGAAAATCTTGATGCTCTTTCCCATTTCCCTTCAATTAGTATCCTATATTCACTAGAACCAACAAGTGCTTCACATTTATTTTTAATTAAACCCTAACACAATTTGCCTCAACCCTCACATAGCAGTATTAATAATGTTGTTATTGCTGTTGTGGTTGTGTGTCTATATACACAGGTCATTCAGATCTTATCCGGTATCTCACTAATCAATTCAGAAGGGTTAACTTAGGACCATCTGTTTTGGCATAATGGAGATGAAAAGATACATCAATCTGGCAATTAGTGTGAATAAAAAATGATCTGCCAGTTTTTGACAATATGAGAGCTGGTGACCTACTGTATGAAATAGAGCATATGGATGTTGTATAACTCTCAAAAAGACAGTACATCCCATATAGTAGCACATGGGACTTGGAGATGATGGCAGAATGTATATCACGCACCTGATAAAAGTACATACTGTTAACATTGAATATGAGCTCAGATCAGCTTAATTTATACTTTATGCTTCGGAGAGGCCGTTGGTTTTTGTTCACTACAGGACCTTGGTTAGCTTCTGAACAATGCCTTGACATGAAATTATCAATTCACATTCCTCATATCATTTAAGTATTCCTTTACTTTACTGAGGCAGCCCATAGTGATTGGTACATCAGGGGCTCTATCAGAGGCTCTACAAACTATTTAAATGAAGAGTGTTGATGCTAAATGGACAGTGAATAATTAGAACAAAACAGTGTATGCACATCCCCAGTCCCTTTGGAGCGTATCTCTAAATGGGAGAACGCTATCACTGAAAAGTCTAAACAGGGAATAGCTAGGAGAGGAGAGAGAGCCCCACCCTCCCCTCTGAGGGTTAGGTGGGCTAGGGTCGGACACAGATATTTATTTTAGTGGGGTATTTCAAGTAGAGATGAAGTAATCCCAGTACTCAATCTCCCATGTCCTCACACGCTCTGGTGCTCCAGTCTAACGACTGCTGACAATATATATACACACACACACACACACACACACACACACACACACACACACACACACACACACACACACACACACACACACACACACACACACACACACACACACACCACCCAGCAATATCTCTCTCTCTGCTTTAACACAGTTACTGCAGAAAGCAGCCAGGCCTCCATGTGTAAGTCAGGTGGTCGATTCTCTTGGGGTGTTGGAGTAGTCTGATTTTTAAACTGACAGAGCTCTGTTTACAAGCCAGGGAATGAGAGAGAGAAAAGGAAAAAAAGAAAAGATGAGGGAAAGAGAGAAAGAGGGAGAAAGAAACTGATTCCCATTTCATTTGAGTCACTGAAGCTGCAGTGGTGGAGAAGGGAAGTGAGTAAGAGACAGTGACAGAGAGGGGTAGGAAGATGTCCCTTGAGCCTAATTCTGCTGCTCTGAGGGTCTTCCAGCGTGGGGCTGGGACCTGTTCAACAAACCCCCTGGAGAGGGAGGTGGCGAGCCAGCAGAGTGGGGCTGGGACCTTTTCAACCAATCCCATGGAGAGGGAGGTGGCGAGCCAGGCAGTTCTCACCCCTACACAGGATACCCTGAGTGAGTGACCGAGGACCTAACTGAGAGCGGGCTTTCCATCATGTTTGTTTACCAATTGAGATTAGATTGGGATTTTCATATTTTCTGAACTCAATTTCAATTTACACACAATTTAAGGAATCTCAAATGGTTTCATTTGGATTCCTCAACATGCTGCTTAAGACTCAAATCTTAGTTCGTATTGTGAAATCTCTTTTGGGTGAAGTGTTATATGTTGTGCTTGTTTAATCAATCTAGGTCAAGGCATTTTGACAGAACGACAATGTTTTTATCATATCCACATACTAGAAATATTATGTAAATGACAATGTCCCAAGAATGTACATATTTTTGTTAGAAAAATACTTTATATTGTCTTTATATCTCTGGGCATACTGTGGTGAGGGACGTAAATGAGAGAAAGAAGCCCAAAAGTTGAGATTTCTCTGAATGTGTACTGTACATCCTAAAAACTCCTTACCCCAAGATGACTATCTGGGAGAGTAAAGAAAAATGAGCACTCTGTTGTTGCATAAATCTGATACATTTATTGACGGGACAAGTAAACAATTGACTTACATTTCGGCATGAATCGTCTTCATCAGAGCCTTGAGTAGGAAAAATGTGGGAGGCACCTATATACCCTCGCAGGGGAACAAACATCAAATAATATCAGTACTGTGTACTGTACATCCTTGTGTTGAAATAGTATTGGAAATATATTTAAAAACTTTATGTGTGCTTGCCTGGAGCAATGGAAGCATTAGAATAGTCGCTAAAGGTCAAACTTCACCCATCTGGCACTCCAGACAGGCTGAAACAAACGCTAAAATCCTTTGAAGGATTTCAAGTAGTATTTGAACATAGATCTGGTACTGTAGGGGTTATCCCATCTCATCAGATGTGTAGCCACTAGAGCTTTCTGTGTAAGAGTAATTGTAGTTTATTCTGTGTAGGCATCCTTCAAACAGCCTTTAGGGGATATATACTTAGCAAGCACAATCCTTGTTCATCGAGCGTAACATGTCTCAGATCCCACCATCTGTCTCTCTCTCTCTCTCTCTCTCTGACTCACTCAATCACTCACTCTCTTTTTCTTTCTAATGTCTTCCTCTCACTTCTGCTTTTCTCTTATTTTCTCCCTCACCTTCCCTTTTCTCTCTCTCCGTTTCTCCCCAGAACTGGAATGGAGACGTGACAATGGATTCATTCATATCGCAGCACAGCCTCGGAGGGAAGGCTGTGTATCCATGGAAACTAAGAACACTTCAGATGATGTTCTGTCTGGCAATATCATTTCCAAGGGAATTCTATGCCTTCTGACTAGGTTTGCAACTGTCCAGAGTGTGTGTGTGTGTATATGGGTGCACACGTGCATGCGCATGCATAAGTGTGTGTGTGTGTGTGTCAGTGGCGTAGGCAGACATCCGTTAAAGGATCATAAAAGCATAGCCTACACAATACCCTACTGTAATTGATCACACACAACAAACCATCTGACATGTGATTTCACATTACAGACCAAATAGTCCTGTAAGCCTATGTAAATCCATGACTCTTGCATTTAACATCTGACTCACATAGACCTATACATAATAAACTATAGGTCTATAATTAATGGACTATGAGACTAGAACATAATGCCCAGATATAACAGTAATAATCACAATAGGCTTGGCAACCTCTAAATGGCTCAGCATCCAGGAGATAGTAGGTAGGGGGCCAGAGATATAAACATTTAAAATTAGGACAGCCGAGAGCGTCATATTGACTAAACAAATTCACTTTTTTAATTACTCTGACATTTTTAAAGATATGTTCCCCCCTCCTTGGCTGTCCTAAATAAGTCTCTACTGTTGTTGGAATATTTCTACCTCAAACAGAATTCGTGTTATTAGCTGTTTTCCCCTACCTGTCTGGCCTACGCAGCTGATGATGGCCCATCGAAACTTCACCTAAACTATATCAAAACTAATTTCACACATATAATATAGTTAGCCTAAAGGTAAGATTAAATTGATAATAGTCTGATGGGTGACAATGTTATTAATTGTTAAATTGTGAATGAAGAATCCGATGATTGAGTGCCAAAAAGTGACTTTCCTGAGTCACAAGCAAGTGAGAAGTTTTGATATCTATGTAGTATGAGAAAGAGCAGATTCTGCCATTTCCAAATGACCTGCCCTTGCAAAACAACTCTTAAAAATGACCCCTTGAGCTCTATTTCTTTTGTTGCAGAATTTCTGCTATTACAGTACGCTCTCCGTGTGCAATCGCAAGCACAATAATATATTTCAACTCAAAATATGCCCTTCTGTTCTTTCGAAAAGCATTTTCATGAATTCATAAATGCATTACTTAAAGACCTGCCCTTAAAAAATGTATAATGAATGATCTTTGTGATGGTGTTAATTTAATGTATTTTAACACTTGTGTTAGTGGTTTTCCATTTGTACATATAGCCTACACATTACATAAACAAATGAAAATGCTATTGTGTTCTTTGAAATGCATTTTATTTGGTTTCCTAATGTTAGCCAAGACCATCATAAACACAACAAATTCTTCTTCTTCTGATAGTACAGTTGAAGTCGGAAGTTTACAGACACTTAGGTTGGAGTCATTAAAACTCGTTTTTTCAACCACTCCACAAATTTCTTGTTAACAAACTATAGTTTTGGCAAGTCGGTTAGGACATCTACTTTGTGCATGACACAAGTAATTTTTCAAACAATTGTTTACAGACAGATTATTTCATTTATAATTCACTGTATCACAATTCCAGTTGGTCAGAAGTTTACATACACTAAGTTGACTGTGCCTTTAAACAGCTTGGACAATTCCAGAAAATGATGTCATGGCTTTAGAAGCTTCTGATAGGCTAATTGACATCATTTGAGTCAATTGGAGGTGTACCTGTGGATGTATTTCAAGGCCTACCTTCAAACTCAGTGCCTCTTTGCTTGACATCATGGGAAAATGAAAAGAAATCAGTCAAGTATTTTTTTTTGCCTTTGCCCTCCACAAGTCTGGTTCATCCTTGGGAGCAATTTCCAAAAGTCTGAAGGTACCACGTTCATCTGTGCAAACAATAGTACGCAAGTATAAACACCATGGGACCACGCAGCCATCATATCGCTCAGGAAGGAGACACATTCTGTCTCATAGAGATGAACGTACTTTGGTCCGAAAAGTGCAAATCAATCCCAGAACAACAGCAAAGGACCTTGTGAAGATGCTGGAGGAAACAGGTACAAAAGTATCTATATCCACAGTAAAACGAGTCCTATATCGACAGCAAGGAAGAAGCCACTGCTCCAAAACCGCCATAAAAAAGCCAGACTACGGTTTGCAACTGCACATGGGGACAAAGATCTTACTTTTTGGTGAAATGTCCTCGGGTCTGATGAAAGAAAAATCTAACTCTTTGCCCATAATGACCATCATTATGTTTGGAGGAAAAAGGGGGAGCCTTGCAAGCCAAAGAATACCATCCCAACTGTGAAGCCCTGGGGTGGTAGTATCATGTTGTGGGGGTGCTTTGCTGCAGGAGGGACTGGTGCACTTCACAAAATAGATGGCATCATGAGGGAGGAAAATGATGTGGATATATCGAAGCATCATCTCAAGACATCAGTCAGGAAGTTTGGTTGCAAATGGGTCTTCCAAATTAACAATGACCCCAAGCGTACTTCCAAAGTTGTGGCTTAATGGCTTAAGGACAACATAGTCAAAGTATTGGAGTGGCCATCACAAAGCCCTGACCTCAATCCCATAGAAAATTTGTGGGCAGAACTGAAAAAGTGTGTGCGAGCAAGGAGGCCTACAAACCTGACTCATTTACACAAGCTCTGTCAGGAGGAATGGGCCAAAATTCACCCAACTTATTATGGGAAGCTTATGGAAGGCTACCCGAAACGTTTGACCCAAGTTAAACAATTTAAAGGCAATGCTACCAAATACTAATTGAGTGTATGTAAACTTCTGACCCACTGGGAATGTGATGAAAGAAATAAAAGTTGAAATACATAATTCTCTCTATTATTATTCTCACATGTCACATTCTTAAAATAAAGTGGTGATTTTAACTGACCTAAGACAGGGCATTTTTACTAGCATTCAGGAATTGTGAAAAACTGAGTTTAAATGTATTTGGCTAAGGTGTATGTAAACTTCCGACTTCAAGTGTATATATTAAATGTATTTGTTAGACTGTTAGAATGTTAACTTTCAAAAGACATATCATTGGCCTGATGGAGGGTCCAATGAGGCCTTTCTAGTGTTAATCACTGGCACAGAGGCCAATCAAAGTAGAGCAGTTTTGCATTAGGTTACACGCTGCATATTAAGCATCATCAAAGGAAAGTTATAGCCTAACAGTATGCTAATACACGTACTGTAATAATAGTCCATAGCCTATATAGGCTAGAACATTGGTCACCAACCTTTTCTTCGAGAGCACCTTAAAATGCAAGCCAAGTGCAATTCTCTGCTGGGTGCTGGAGATCAAGTGCACCTACAATGTATTGTGTTATATCAATTAAATGATCCGTAGCATCTAGGGCCTAACTATAGTGCATGGGTGGAGAAGCACAGGGCAAACATATATTTCTACTTACATTCCTAAAAATAAATATTTTTTCATGCATTTGCCTATTTTCATATATAATAAGAGAGGTCTGATTTTCTCCATGTAGGCCTACCCCATACTATATATAATGGGGAGTCCCTTATACGCTGAACAAAAATATAAACGCAACATGTAAAGTGCTGGTCTCATGTTTCATGAGCTAAAACGAAAGATCCCAGAAATGTTCCATACGTAAACAAAAACGTATTATTTCTCTCAAATTTTGTGCACAAATTTGTTAACATCCCTGATAGTGATCATTTCTCCATTGACAAAATAATCCATCCACCTGACAGGTGTGACATCAAAAAGCTGATTAAACAGCATGATCAGTACACAGGTGCAGCTTGTGCTGGGGACAATAAAAGGCCACTCTGTGCAGTTTTGTCACACAACACAATACCACAGATGTCTCAAGTTTTGAGGGAGCGTGCAATTGGCATGCTGACTGCAGGAATTTCCACCAGAGCTGTTGCCAGAGAATATAATGTTATTTTCTCTACCATAAGCCACCTCCAACGTTGTTTTCGAGAATGTGGCAGTACGTCCAACCAGCCTCACAACCGCAGACCACATGTATGGCGTCATGTGGGCGAGCGGTTTGCTGATGTCAACGTTGTGAACAGAGTGCCCCATGGTATGGGCAGGCATGAGCTACAGAAAACGAACACAATTGCATTTTATCAATGTCAATTTGAATGCACAGACATACCGTGACAAGATCCTGAGGCCCATTGTCGTGCCATTCATCCGCCGCCATCACCTCATGTTTCAGCATGATGATGCACGGCCCCATGTCACAAGGATCTGTACATAATTCCTGAAAGCTGAAAATGTCCCAGTTCTTCCATGGTCTGCATACTCACCAGACATTACACCCATTGCGCATGTTTGGGATGCTCTGTATCCACGTGTACGACAGCTTGTTCCAGTTCCCACCAACATCCAGCATTGAAGAGGAGTGGGACAACATTCCACAGGCCATAATCAACAGCCTGATCAACTCTATGCAAAGCAGATGTGTTGCGCTGTATGAAGCAAATGGTGGTCACCCCAGGTACTGACTGGTTTTCTGATCTACGCCCCTACCTTTTTCTAAGGTATCTGTGACCAACAGATGCATATATGTATTCTCAGTCATGTGAAATCCATAGATTAGGACCTAATGAATGTATTCAACGTATATATTTCGTGATATAAACTGTAACTCAGTGAAATCTTTGAAAATGTTGCATGTTGCGTTTATATTTTTCTTCAGTATATTTCAAAACTCAAGTCTCAAACTAGGCTATATGATAACACTGGTCAGAGGTCAGTTGTTGTAGCCTATTAGCATACTTGCGAGGCACATCGGAGCATAAATTGAAATATCTTGTTTTTTTATTTCACTGGACTGGTGGTCATGTCTCAGCGGAGGGAGGGAGAGAGTGCGAGTCGAAGTGGAGAAGCGTGTTTCATGACTTCTAAAAGTGCTGAATTATAAAGTTGTAGTGCTCATTATTGTCTCTGAATGTACTGCAACTGTCTTTAATGCCCTCCATTAGATCAATACAATCAGTGAAAGGGACTGGAGGCCCTTCATGGCGAAATCACTGATATCAAATAACTTGACAAATGCTCCAACATCATTTTCCATACACAAGTCTCCTGAATTTTTTTTACTGTGAGCTTTGTTTGGACATTTAACTTGTTTTTGCTAGCCAAGTTGGTTAGTGAGTCTTAGCTAGCTAGCTAACGGTGAGTAGCCTATACAATGTGGCCTAGCCTACACAGCGTAGCTACTGTTTAATATATCAGTGCGGAGGGACTTTTGCCATAACCCGCCCATTATTTAGAAATTGATAAGCAGATTTTTCTTCATCTGGCCTCCACAATCACCCAACCTCAACCCAATTGAGGTGGTATGGGATGAGTTGGACAGCAGACTGAAGGAAAAGCAGCCAACAAGTGCTCAGGGTATGTGGGGACTCCTTCAAGAATGTTGGAAAAGCATTCCAGGTGAAGCTAGTTGAGAGACTGCCAAGAATGTGCAAAGCTCTCATCAAGGCAAAGGTTGGCTACTTTGAAGAATCTCAAATATAAAATATATTTTGATTTGTTTAACACTTTTTTGGGTGCTACATGATTCCATATGTGTTATTTCATCGTTTTGATGTCATCGCTATTATTCCACAATGTAATAAAAAAAAAACTTTGAATGAGTAGGTGTGTCCAAACTTTTGACTAGTTCTGTATATATATATACAGTATGTATATGTTTTGCTCAATCTGATTGGGTGGGCCTCACTGCTAGCGCCCACCTGTGCCTACGCCCCTGGTGTGTGTTTTGTATGTGCATGCATGTGCTTTTTTGGTGAATTTCTTCTGACGTTAGCAGGTGACAAAGTAACTTAAATAAGACACATGAAGGATCAATAACATGGATATACAGCCAGGTCCGTCATTATTGTCACCCTTGATAAAGATGAGCAAATAAGGCTGTTTAAAATAAATAATACACCTACTGAGCTATATTGCATGGTCATTTTTTGTTGTTGTTGATTTTGTGGTCAATTAACAATTTCTTTGTGGATTTTGATGTGTGCTCGGGGTTATTGTCTCGCTGGAAGATCCACTTATGGCCAAGTGTCAGCCTCCTGTCACAGGCAACCAGGTTTTTGGCTAAAATGTCCTGGTACCTGGTAGAGTTTGATGCCGTTGACCTTAACAAGGGCCTCAAGACCAGTTGAAGCAAAAAAGTCCCATAACATCAAAGATGCACCACCACATTTTACCGTAGGTATGAGGTACTTTTCTGCATATGTTTCCGTTTTTCGACGCCGGACCCACCACTGGTGTGCGCGGCCAGAGATCTCTATTTTCATGTCATCTGACCTGCATCGCCTGGAGTTTGATAAACAGCATTGGCACTTGGATTGGAACCTGTGCTATGGTGGAAATAGAGCTCTTTGGTCACACACATCAGTGGTGGATTGGGTTTGTATTACAGTTTTTTCCAACTGCTTACACACGTTTTCAAAACTGTCTCTTTTTTTCTACACACAATTCCCAAAACTGCACACACAAAATGCAAAATGCCTCACATCTCCTTCAAAATGTAACACTGCATTCAAAATGCCATAAACACATGTCAGAATGAAGCATTTGCATCAAATGGCAAACACTGCTTTCATAATAGTACATTTTTGGATATACCATGTAAACACTGTTGTTCTAAATCTAAAGCTCTTTGGTCTTTCATAGGCTTATATCTACATTTCAATACAATGTTCTACAGTGAAAGTCATCTGCTGAGAGGGGTAACAAGTACACTGTAAACACCAATGCAATGTAGAAACAGAAAATATTTATTAGGCCAAACATTACTGTTGTATACAGTAGCATACAACAAAATCATAAACATATGTAAACCAAAAGTATATTCTTTAGAATACAGTAAAGAACACAATTGTGTGTGTGGGGTCCCGGGGGGGCAGTCCAGGAATTGGTAGGGGGGGGCAGTCACCAGTGCTAAGCTACGCTTCATCTCTTCTCCGGCCTGGGTCTGGCCACAATACTTCGTCCACATCACAAGATACGTTTTCTCTTGCCAAACATCGAGGGAAGTATCTCCTAGCATGGCGTATCCAACCTTGGACAGAGGCAACCTCTATGTCCCCACATGCGTCCTCCATTGCCTGGAGAAGCGGCATGCGGGCATAGGGTTGGCGATCATACACTTTCCAGCGCCAGGCTGAGAATAATTCCTCTATGGTATTTAGAAAAGGTGAATATGGGGGTAGGTACAAAACTACAAATTGTGGATGGGTGGCAAACCAGTTTTGGACCAGAACAGCCCGGTGAAAACTAACATTGTCCCATAAAACCACCAATCTAGCAGGCTCCTGATCTAGATCATGGACAAGCATTGTGTAAATTGCATCCAGAAAAGTGAGCATACGGCCAGTGTGGCATTGTGATGGAGGACCCCGTTTTGAGAGATGGCAGCACACATAGTTATATTACCCCCACGCTGTCCAGGGACATTGGTAATTGCCCTCTGTCCTATTACATTTCTTCCGCGGCGCCTGGTTTTGGTGAGGTTGAAGCCAACCTCATCCACATAAATAAATTAATGGCGAATTACATGGGCATCCAGCTCCAATACTCTCTGTAACAGACAAAAGGATATACAGATGAGTAAATATGGTATGTCTGAAGTACTGGAAGTAGTGTTGCATACATACCTCTACAAAGTCATGTCGCATATTCTTGACTCTGTCAGAGTTTCTCTCAAATGGCACCTTGTAATGTTGTTTCATCGTCACTCGGTGCCGTTGGAGGATGCGTTGTATGGTCGACAGGCTTACAGCATTGATGTTGTTAAATATGGTGTCATTATTCAAGATATGCTCTCTTATCTCTTGAATCCTAATTGCATTGTTGGCCAAAACCATATTTATAATTGCAGTCTCTTGTACATCTGTAAACAAGAGTACTCGTCCTCCATGATGTCTTTGCCTTTCTAATCTGTACAGAATTCAAACATAGTATGTGTTCAGCATAGGAGCTGTAAACAATGTACAAAAAAATGTAGTACAGCATGATAACCAACCTCATTCACTCAATGCAGTGCAGTAAATGGATTGCTTAGAGTTACAAATGTTTATGCAATACTATGCAGTCATATGTATTTTACAGTACATTACTGTAATGCTAAAATAGTCATTAGATAGTTGCACACCTGTTCTCATTTCTGAAGGTTCGAATTATGGACGCCACTGTAAATCGACTCAAGACTCTCTCATGGTCAAACCGTGGTTGATCACATGATCAACAAGTGTTGCCATAATCTCATCAGAGATGGCTCTCCTTCCTTCCCTTCTTTGCCCTCGTCCTCTTCTTCCTCTTCCACTCCCTCCTACTCCTCTTGCTCTCTGTCCATTGTTGGCATCCATTGTTCAAAACAGGTAATCTGACCTTTGACCTATTTATAGGCCTATACTACAGTAAAGCAGTGATTGGTTAGTGATCAGTAAAGCTATTAGTGTTTGCACATGTGAGGAGTGTGTGTGTGACCTGGTGAATAAGTGTAGCATTTTGATTGGTTGTGTTTGGAAAAGGAAAGCAAGTCACTTCCTGTTCGATTTTTGTGTTTTAGATAGAGAATTGTGTGTAGTGTTTTGAAAAAAGTGTTTTATGCAATTGACAACTGAGTCAAAGGCTGAGAAATAGCTTATGGTTTTGGATATTTGGTGTGTAGTTTTGCACTTTGAGTGAGAGGTTTCAAAAATCGTGTGACATGAAAGTATTTTGTGTGTAAGCAGTTGGAAAAAACTGTAGTATAAAATAATATAATTTCCCTTTTTAATATAAACAGCATAGCTCAGTATTTTGAATTCTTTATTTTATACAGTCATTTTTTTGCTCATTTTATCAGGGGTGTCAATATGGATCCCACTGTATGTAACGCTGATCATTGATTACCCAAGAAAGAGAAGCTACACTACAGATTGATGCTGGCCACAGGGTGTTTTATGTATGTATGTGTTCATACGCCATTGCCTGTTTGGAGTTCTCTCACAGGGCAGAGGCAGGGGGAGACGGGGGGAGGAATAGAGGCTGCATGCAACCCTGATTAACACTTTTCTCTCACACATTCAATATTTAACATACTGTAGCTCTAGGTCCACCAAAAATTTGACTATTTTGAGATCATGATGAGGATGAAATGTAAAAACGACTAAAATGTTAGATCTACAGTGTCCATGTCAGAAAAAAGTCCTGCTGAGATTGAGGTGGTCCTAATATGGACTCAGTACAGATCTGTGAGCATGAGGCATCTTATTGGTCAGTGGATTCATAAATAGGAAGAGGATTAAGATAGAGCTCTTTTCAGGCGTTGACATAACCTGTGTTCTGATCACATCAGTGGGTAGATTGATTAGCAAACACTGTCACACTTCTTTACACAGCCTGTCTCTGAGTTGATACATCAAAACAGTATTCAAGGGCACCCACCTTTGTGTGTGTGTGTGTGTGTGTGTCTGTGTGTGAGAGAGGAGAGAGAGAGAGAGAGAGAGAGAGAGAGAGAGAGAGAGAGAGAGAGAGAGAGAGAGAGAGAGAGAGAGAGAGAGAGAGAGAGAGAGAGAGAGAGAGAGAGAGAGAGAGAGAGAGAGAGAGAGAGAGAGAGAGAGAGAGAGAGAGAGAGAGAGAGAGAGAGAGAGAGAGAGAGAGAGAGAGAGAGAGAGAGAGAGAGAGAGAGAGAGAGAGAGAGAGAGACGGAGTGTGTGTGTGTTGTGTGTGTGTAAATGTTCACCACAGTGCATTCACGTCCATCTGTCTCTATGTGTGTGTGTGTGTGTGTGTGTGTGTGTGTGTGAGAGAGAGAGAGAGACGGAGTGTGTGTGTGTTGTGTGTGTGTAAATGTTCACCACAGTGCACGCAATGTCTGTCTCTGTGTGTGTGTGTGTGTGCGTGCGTATGTGTGCTAAAACACAAGCTGTCCAAAGCGTTGTCCTACAACATCTCGCACTATGCACTTGCTGTTCACCACTTCCTGTCAATGATCAACACTGCAGTCTCATTATCATACTTTAGCAGACTTTGACCTGAGAGAAGCTGACACTGCATGCTGAGTACCAGAGTAACACACTCTACCTGTCTACCTGCCACCTGCTTCTCACTAACACACACTGGGGATGATGAAGGGAAGCATGAATAAAGGAACCTAAGCAATACTTATCTTCTATTGGTCGATAGAGTGAGCATTACTTGAACTTTTAAGATATTTATATTTAAAAGGTTAAGGAATGTATTATACATGATTTGTAGCTACAGTAAGAGTTGGGGTTTGCCGGCTGTTTTCCGATGCTGACTTCTTTTTCTCAGTCAGTGTCTGGGCCCATCAATCAGAAGTAACCTCCAGCTGGCCTTGCTGCCAGCCGGGAAGAGGATGGATGCTGTGAGTACAGCCTGCCACGGGCTCTCTGCTCCCATCTGCATGTACCACTCTGTCGTCAGTGTTGGCACGGCCCTCGCCATGATGACAGCCTTAGAGAAGAGGCACTTTCCTACAGTCCACTCCCTTCATCACCCACGCCACACCAGCCAGAGAGGTGCTCTCTCCATCGCTCTCTCTCCCTGTCTCTTTTTCCATCACTTCCTTCATCACCCATCCCACGCCAACCTGAGTGACGCTGCCTCCCCATTTCTCCTTCTCTCTCTTCCTCTCCTCCGTCTTCCCCTCCATCCTTCCCTCCATTACTCCAGCTGGTACTTCTGACCTGACTCCCACTCTTCTCCTCTCCCGTACCCGTACCCGTACCCCTGCCAGACACACTGCTCATCCCTCTAGTGTCATTGACTCGTCTTCTGTCTCCTCTCCACTCTCCTCCGCTCCTCTCCTCTCCACTCTCCTCCCCTCCTCTCGCCATACTAGACATTGGACCAATCCTGTCAGTCCACTTAACAAACGCAGAGGGACAGCGGTAGGGGTGGACCATGCTGTGTTGATGGAGTGGGTGAGAACAGCAAGCTGGCAATGCGTCTACCCTGTAATGTTTTATAAAACAGGCGCTCCCATCTCCATCCAACAAGCTGGCACAGGACTGTGTTGTTAAAAAGGAGGGGTTTTAAACCGTGTTCTTCCTTGTCTAATTTTAAAAGGACTAATTTAGACGAAGCCTATGAAAAATGTATGTGATCTTTTAATTCCATTTTCCAGTTGGAGAAAATGTCAATCTCACCATGACTTCTTTATTCAAGAAACCAACTTTGTTTTGGAGACTGTCCCATCCAAATTCATATTTCTCTAAACAGACCACAGAGCTACCTATAAAACAGACGTTTTCCTACGTTTGCGAGCCCAGTTAAAAGCGTATCCTTTGGAGTTTGCTTGTTGTTGTGTGTACCTATGGTTGAAGCTCAATCAATCTGATTTTAACAAAACCAAGCAGCCCTTGAATAAAATAAACCCTAAAGGAAAAGATAGAGATATACAGTATTAACCACAACACATTGAAAGGGACATGGATCTGTTTGGGTGGATTGTAATTTAGTCAAACATGGCTGGCCTCCATATACAACTTTGATAGTATAATCAGTGGCTGAACACTTGCTCAGGGATTACAATGTATATCATCAATACAAGGTACCTTATTTGACACCCTCTACAGCAAGGGGACCAGCTCTGTAAATACAATAGGCAATAGGCTACATTAAAAATCATGGAAACTGAATCAGAGAGAACTACTTAAATGTTGCTGCTGAATTACATATTTTCCATTGAAGTCGGGACACATTTGTAATATTCTATCAGTGTGTGCACGTGAGTGTGTGTGCGTGCACGCATGCGTGTGTGTACATGTGTGATCTATTCAGAACCAAGAACAATGGCCATCGAGTCTATTGTGTACATCAGTCTAAAACCGTATTTTTGTTCTCTTCTCACCCTCTGAACAATTCTCATCCCCTCTATCCACCGCCCTTTGACCCTACCAGCAGTAGCTACATTAGAAACTGAGGCAGGAGGCCTCCTGGTTCAAGGTCAACATGTTGACTTTGAACTTGTCTTCAGACAGGTCCCCAGACATAATCTGTCAAAGCTTCACATCATCAATGACAAATGTGTCCCAAAGAAGGCAAAGATAACTGAACTAAATTACTATCGCCCCATAGCACTCACTTCTGACATCATGAAGTACTTTGAGAGACTAGTCAAGGATCATATCACCTCCACCTTACCTGCAACCCTAGACCCACCGCCATAACAGCTCCTCTGCAATCTCAGGAGGCTGAAGAAATTTGACTTGTCACCTAAAACCCTCACAAACTTTTACAGGTGCACAATCGAGAGTATCCTATCGGGCTGTATCACCGCCTGGTACGGCAACTGCACCGCCATCAACCACAAGGCTCTCCAGAGGGTGGTGCGGTCTGCACAACGCATCACCAGGGGCAAACTACCTGCCCTCCAGGACACCTACAGCACCCGATGTCACAGGAAGGCCAAAACGATCATCAAGGACAACAGCCACCCGACCCACTGCCTGTTCACCCCGCTATCATCCAGAAGGCGAGGTCAGTACAGGTGGATCAAAACTGGGACTGAGAGACTGAAAAACAGCTTATATCTCAAGGCCATCAGACTGTTAAACAGCCATCCCTAACATAGAGAGGCTGCTGCCAACATAAAGACCCAAATCACTGGCCATTTTAATAAATAGATTTAATGAAGGTATCACTAGTCACTTTAAATAATGCCTCTTTAATAATGTTTACATATCCTACATTACTCATCTCATGTATATACTGTATTTCATAACATCTATTGCATCTTGCCTATGCCGCACGGCCATCGCTCATCCATATATTTATATGGACTGTACATATTCTTATCCCATCCTTTTACATTTGTGTGTATAAGGTAGTTGTGAATGTGTTAGATTACTTGTTAGATATTACTGCACTGTTGGAACTAGAAGCACAAGCATTTCGCTGCACTCGCATTAACATCTGCTAACCATGTGTATGTGACAAATACAATTTGATTTGATTTGATGATCTGCAAGCTCTGGAGCAAGGGCTGAGGGAGGTGGTGGTTTGGTTTGTGTGTGTACTTGTTTTCCTACCTTATCAGGAACACAATGTCCTAACAATTCACCCAAATCTCCTGACAAAGTCTAAGGGTTAGGCGAAGGGTTAGGGATAGGTTTAATGTTAGGTGTTAGGGAAAATAAGATTTTCTTATGGTAAAAATGTTGTCTCCCCAAAAAATCCTTACATTTCGCGAAAATAAAGCTATGTGTGTTCGTGCGTGTGTGTGCATTTGTGTGTGTTTGCTTGCTTATCTGTGATTGAATGTTACAGATGTAGGATCTTAATCTGAGCCAGTTTTCTACAGCAGGAAAATAATCCTGCAGCAACAGGAAGTGTTGTGGATTATAATTAATGGATATTTTTGTAGGGGGATTTTTTTTGTTCGGGTAAGTCAAGTCTCAAATTTGGAAAAGGAAAACTTTAGAAGCATTTTAAAACTCAAATACACTAAAAGTTTGCATTTCCTGTAAGCAGGAATATTCTCAGCAACAAAAGAGCGATCAAATTAGGATACTACATCTGTATGTGTCTTTGTGTGTGTGTGCATGCGTTCTTTCGGATGGAGAGGACTGGCAGATTAATCACACTTATTTATTCATTTATTTCCCCCCTCTGCTGCGGCAGGCAGATTTAATTAATGACGTTACTGAGCTGATCGCCTGATCACAGTCTTGGCCATGTTTGGTCCCATTCCAACTCCCACTGAGTGAGTAATGTCCCTTACCTTCTGCTGCCATACATGTATATCTGTCTCTCTGGGCTTCTCCTAATGCCCCATGTTGGGGTTACTTCTCCCAATGTCCCATGGTGGGGTTACTTCTCCTATTGCCCCATGTTGGATTTACTTCTCCCAATGTCCCATGCTGGGGTTACTTCTCCTAATGCCCCATGTTGGAGTTACTTCTCCTAATGCCCCATGCTGGGGTTACTTCTCCCAATGTCCCATGATGGGGTTACTTCTCCCAATGTCCCATGATGGGGTTACTTCTCCTAATGCCCAATGCTGGGGTTACTTCTCCTAATTCCCCATGCTGGGGTTACTTCTCCCAATGTCCCATGATGGGGTTACTTCTCCTAATGCCACATGCTGGGGTTACTTCACCTAATGCCCAATGCTGGGGTTACTTCTCCTAATTCCCCATGCTGGGGTTACTTCTCCTAATGCCCAATGCTGGGGTTACTTCTCCTAATGCCACATGCTGGGGTTACTTCTCCTAATGCCCCATGCTGGGGTTACTTCTCCTAATGTCCCATGCTGGGTTTACTTCTCCTAATGCCCCATGCTGGGGTTACTTCTCCTAATGCCCCATGCTGGGGTTACTTCTCCTAATGCCCCATGCTGGGGTTACTTCTCCTAACGCCCAATGCTGGGTTTACTTCTCCTAATGCCCCATGCCGGGTTTACTTCTCCTAATGCCCCATGCTGGGGTTACTTCTCCTAATGCCCCATGCTGGGGTTACTTCTCCTAATGCCCCATGCTGGGGTTACTTCTCCTAACGCCCAATGCTGGGGTTACTTCTCCTAATGCCCCATGCCGGGTTTACTTCTCCTAATGCCCCATGCTGGGGTTACTTCTCCTAATGCCCCATGCTGGGGTTACTTCTCCTAATGCCCCATGCTGGGGTTACTTCTCCCAATGTCCCATGATGGGGTTACTTCTCCCAATGTCCCATGCTGGGGTTACTTCTTCTAATGCCCAATGCTGGGGTTACTTCTCCTAATGCCACATGCTGGGGTTACTTCTCCTAATGCCCCATGTTGGAGTTACTTCTCCTAATGCCCCATGCTGGGGTTACTTCTCCTAATGCCCCATGCTGGGGTTACTTCTCCTAATGCCCCATGCTGGGTTTACTTCTCCTAACGCCCAATGCTGGGGTTACTTCTCCTAATGCCCCATGCTGGGGTTACTTCTCCTAATGCCCCATGCTGGGGTTACTTCTCCTAATGCCCCATGCTGGGGTTACTTCTCCCAATGTCCCATGATGGGGTTACTTCTCCCAATGTCCCATGCTGGGGTTACTTCTTCTAATGCCCAATGCTGGGGTTACTTCTCCTAATGCCACATGCTGGGGTTACTTCTCCTAATGCCCCATGTTGGAGTTACTTCTCCTAATGCCCCATGCTGGGGTTACTTCTCCCAATGTCCCATGATGGGGTTACTTCTCCCAATGTCCCATGATGGGGTTACTTCTCCCAATGTCCCATGCTGGGGTTACTTCTTCTAATGCCCAATGCTGGGGTTACTTCTCCTAATGCCCCATGCTGGGGTTACTTCTCCTAATGCCCCATGCTGGGGTTACTTCACCTAATGCCCAATGCTGGGGTTACTTCTCCTAATGCCCCATGCTGGGGTTACTTCTCCTAATGCCCCATGCTGGGGTTACTTCTCCTAATGCCCAATGCTGGGGTTACTTCTCCTAATGCCCAATGCTGGGGTTACTTCTCCTAATGCCCAATGCTGGGGTTACTTCTCCTAATGCCACATGCTGGGGTTACTTCTCCTAATGCCCAATGCTGGGGTTACTTCTCCTAATGCCACATGCTGGGGTTACTTCTCCTAATGCCCCATGCTGGGGTGTCTTCTCCTAATGCCCCATGCTGGGGTTACTTCTCCTAATGCCACATGCTGGGGTTACTTCTCCTAATGCCACATGCTGGGGTTACTTCTCCTAATGCCCCATGTTGGAGTTACTTCTCCTAATGCCCCATGCTGGGGTTACTTCTCCCAATGTCCCATGATGGGGTTACTTCTCCCAATGTCCCATGATGGGGTTACTTCTCCTAATTCCCAATGCTGGGGTTACTTCTCCTAATGCCCCATGCTGGGGTTACTTCTCCTAATGCCCAATGCTGGGGTTACTTCTCCTAATGCCACATGCTGGGGTTACTTCTCCTAATGCCCCATGCTGGGGTTACTTCTCCTAATGTCCCATGCTGGGGTTACTTCTCCTAATGCCCCATGCTGGGGTTACTTCTCCTAATGCCCCATGATGGGGTTACTTCTCCTAATGCCCCATGCTGGGGTTACTTCTCCTAATGTCCCATGCTGGGGTTACTTCTCCTAATGTCCCATGCTGGGGTTACTTCTCCTAATGCCCCATGATGGGGTTACTTCGCCTAATGCCCCATGCTGGGGTTACTTCTCCTAATGCCACATGCTGGGGTTACTTCTCCTAATGCCCCATGCTGGGGTTACTTCACCTAATGCCCCATGCTGGGGTTACTTCTCCTAATGCCCCATGATGGGGTTACTTCTCCTAATGCCCCATGCTGGGGTTACTTCACCTAATGCCCAATGCTGGGGTTACTTCTCCTAATGCCACATGCTGGGGTTACTTCTCCTAATGCCCCATGCTGGGGTTACTTCTCCTAATGCCCCATGCTGGGGTTACTTCTCCTAATGCCCAATGCTGGGGTTACTTCTCCTAATGCCACATGCTGGGGTTACTTCTCCTAATGCCCAATGCTGGGGTTACTTCTCCTAATGCCACATGCTGGGGTTACTTCTCCTAATGCCCAATGCTGGGTTTACTTCTCCTAACGCCCAATGCTGGGTTTACTTCTCCTAATGCCCCATGCCGGGTTTACTTCTCCTAATGCCCCATGCTGGGGTTACTTCTCCTAATGTCCCATGCTGGGGTTACTTCTCCTAATGTCCCATGCTGGGGTTACTTCTCCTAATGCCCCATGATGGGGTTACTTCTCCTAATGCCCCATGCTGGGGTTACTTCTCCTAATGCCACATGCTGGGGTTACTTCTCCTAATGCCCCATGCTGGGGTTACTTCACCTAATGCCCCATGCTGGGGTTACTTCTCCTAATGCCCCATGCTGGGGTTACTTCTCCTAATGCCCCATGCTGGGGTTACTTCACCTAATGCCCAATGCTGGGGTTACTTCTCCTAATGCCACATGCTGGGGTTACTTCTCCTAATGCCCCATGCTGGGGTTACTTCTCCTAATGCCCCATGCTGGGGTTACTTCTCCTAATGCCCAATGCTGGGGTTACTTCTCCTAATGCCACATGCTGGGGTTACTTCTCCTAATGCCCAATGCTGGGGTTACTTCTCCTAATGCCACATGCTGGGGTTACTTCTCCTAATGCCCAATGCTGGGTTTACTTCTCCTAACGCCCAATGCTGGGTTTACTTCTCCTAATGCCCCATGCCGGGTTTACTTCTCCTAATGCCCCATGCTGGGGTTACTTCTCCTAATGTCCCATGCTGGGGTTACTTCTCCTAATGTCCCATGCTGGGGTTACTTCTCCTAATGCCCCATGCTGGGGTTACTTCTCCTAATGCCCCATGCTGGGGTTACTTCTCCTAATGCCCCATGCTGGGGTTACTTCACCTAATGCCCAATGCTGGGGTTACTTCTCCTAATGCCACATGCTGGGGTTACTTCTCCTAATGCCCCATGCTGGGGTTACTTCTCCTAATGCCCCATGCTGGGGTTACTTCTCCTAATGCCCAATGCTGGGGTTACTTCTCCTAATGCCACATGCTGGGGTTACTTCTCCTAATGCCCAATGCTGGGGTTACTTCTCCTAATGCCACATGCTGGGGTTACTTCTCCTAATGCCCCATGCTGGGGTGTCTTCTCCTAATGCCCCATGCTGGGGTTACTTCTCCTAATGCCACATGCTGGGGTTACTTCTCTTAATGCCACATGCTGGGGTTACTTCTCCTAATGCCCCATGCTGGGGTTACTTCTCCTAATGCCCCATGCTGGGGTTAGTTCTCCTAATGCCCAATGCTGGGTTTACTTCTCCTAACGCCCAATGCTGGGTTTACTTCTCCTAATGCCCCATGCCGGGTTTACTTCTCCTAATGCCCCATGCTGGGGTTACTTCTCCTAATGCCCCATGCTGGGTTTACTTCTCCCAATGTCCCATGCTGGGTTTACTTCTCCTAATGTCCCATGCTGGGTTTACTTCTCCCAATGTCCCATGCTGGGTTTACTTCTCCTAATGCCCCATGCCGGGTTTACTTCTCCTAATGCCCCATGCTGGGGTTACTTCTCCCTATGCCCCATGCTGGGTTTACTTCTCCCAATGTCCCATGCTGGGTTTACTTCTCCTAATGTCCCATGCTGGGTTTACTTCTCCTAATGCCCCATGCCGGGTTTACTTCTCCTAATGCCCCATGCTGGGGTTACTTCTCCCAATGTCCCATGCTGGGTTTACTTCTCCTAATGCCCCATGCTGGGGTTACTTCTCCTAATGCCCAATGCTGGGTTTACTTCTCCTAACGCCCAATGCTGGGTTTACTTCTCCTAATGCCCCATGCTGGGGTTACTTCTTCTAATGCCCAATGCTGGGGTTACATCTCCTAATGCCCCATGTTGGAGTTACTTCTCCTAATGCCCCATGCTGGGGTTACTTCTCCTAATTCCCCATGCTGGGGTTACTTCTCCCAATGTCCCATGATGGGGTTACTTCTCCTAATTCCCCATGCTGGGGTTACTACTCCTAACGCCCCATGCTGGGTTTACTTCTCCTAATGCCCCATGCTGGGGTTACTTCTCCTAATGCCCAATGCTGGGGTTACTTCTCCTAATGCCACATGCTGGGGTTACTTCTCCTAATGCCCCATGCTGGGGTTACTTCTCCTAATGCCCCATGCTGGGGTTACTTCTCCTAATGCCCCATGCTGGGGTTACTTCACCTAATGCCCAATGCTGGGGTTACTTCTCCTAATGCCCCATGCTGGGGTTACTTCTCCTAATGCCCCATGCTGGGGTTACTTCTCCTAATGCCCCATGCTGGGGTAACTTCACACACTTTATACATGCGTTATACGCTAAGTATAGAAAACATTAAGGACACCCGCTCTTTCCATGACATGGACTGACCAGGTGAATCCAGGTGACAGCTATAATCCCTTATTCATTGTTGAGTCCACGTCAAGCAGTATAGATGAGGGGAGGAGACAGGTTCACTTTTTAGGGATAGGGGGCAGCATTTTCACTTTGGATGAATAGCGTGCCCAGAGTGAACCGCCTCCTACTCTGTCTAAGATGCTAATATATGCATATTATTATTACTATTGGATATAAAACACTCTGAAGTTTCTAAAACTGTTTGAATGATGTCTGTGAGTATAACAGAACTCATATGGCAGGCAAAAACCTGAGACAAAATCCAAACAGGAATTGTCTGTTGATTTTCAATTCATCGCCTATTGAAATCCCAGTGGGATATGGATCTGTTTGCACTTCCTACGCCTTCCACTAGATGTCAACAGTCTGTAGAATGTTGAATGAAGCTTCTACTGTGATGTTGAGCCGGATGGGAGCTGTTTGAGTCAGTGGTCTGGCAGAGTGCCAGGTCCTGGTCATGCGCATTCCACATGATATCGACTTGCGTTCCATTACTTCTATAGACACAAAGGAATTCTCCGGTTGGAACATTATTGAATATTTATGATAACAACATCCTAAAGATTGATTCTATACTTACTTTGACAAGTTTATTCAACCTGTAATATAACTTTTTGAAGTTTTTGTCCGAAGTTCGTCTGGACCTGCACGAGCGTTTTGGATATGCGTACTAAACGTGCTAACAAAAGTAGCTACTTGGACATAAATAATGGACATTATCGAACAAAACAAAAATGTATTGTGGAACTAGGATTCCTGGGAGTGCATTCTGATGAAGATCCCCAAAGGTAAGGCAATATTTATCATGTAATTTCGTATTTCTGTTGACTCCAACATGGCGGAGAAATGTTGTTTCTATCTGAGCGCCGTCTCAGATTATTGTAAAGTTTTTTGGAAATCTGACACAGCGGTTGCATCAAGAACAAGTGTATCTTTAATTCTATGTAAAACATGTATCTTTCATCAAAGTTTATGATGAGTATTTCTGTGGCTCTCTGCAATTTCTCCGGATTTTTTGGAGGGATTTCTGAACATGGCGCCAATGTAAACTGAGATTTTTGGATATAAATATGCACATTATCGAACAAAACATACATGTATTGTGTAACATGATGTCCTATGAGTGTCATCTGATGAAGATCATCAAAGGTTAGTGATTCATTTTATCTCTATTTCTGCTTTTTGTGACTCCTATCTTTGGCTGGGAAAATGGCTGTGTGTTTTTTGGACTTGGCGGGGATCTAACATAATCATATGTTGTGTTTTCGCTGTAAAGCATTTTTTAAATCTTACACGATGGGTAGATTAACAAGATGTTTATCATTGGACTTGTTAATGCTGTATTGGACTTGTTAATGTGTGAAAGTTAGATATTTAAAAAAAATATTTATGAATTTTCCGTGCTGCCTTTTCAGCAGAATGTTGTCAGGGGTCCCGCTACGGAACGTGTGTCCTAGAAAGGTTAAAGGATTTTTAAGCCTTGAGACAGATGAGACATGGATTGTGAATGTGTGCCATTGAAAGGGTGAATGGGCAAGACAAAAGGTTTAAGTGTCTTTGAAAGAGGTATGATAGTAGGTGCCAGGCGCACCGGTTTGTGTCAAGAACTGCAACGCTGCTGGGTCTAGCACGCTCAACAGTTTCCTGTGTGTATCAAAAATGGTGAAATGAAAAAATGTACTTGTTACAAAATTCAAAAAGAAAATGTACGGAAAAGTGGTGCGTGCATATGTATTCACCCCCTTTGCTATGAAGCCCCTAAATAAGATCTGGTGAACCAAAGATAACCCTGAAGGAGCTGCAAAGCTCCACAGCGGATATTGGAGCTTCTGTCCATAGGACCACTTTAAGCCGTACATTCCACAGAGCTGAGCTTTACGGAAGAGTGGCCAGAAAAAAAGCCATTGCTTAAAGAAAAAAAGAAGAAAACAAGTTTGGTGTATGTCAAAAGGCATGTGGGAGACTCCCCAAACATATGGAAGAAGGTACTCTGGTCAGATGAGACTAAAATGTTGCTTTTTGGCCGTCAAGGAAAATGCTATGTCTGGCGCAAACCCAACACTTCTCATCACCCCGAGAACCCCATCCCCACAGTGAAGCATGGTGATGGCAGCATCATGCTGTGGGGATGTTTTTCATCGGCAGGGACTGGGAAACTGGTCAGAATTGAAGGAATGATGGATGGCGCAAAATACAGGGACATTCTTGAGGGAAACCTGTTTCAGTCTTCCAGAGATTTGAGACGGGGACGGAGGTTCCCCTTCCAGCAGGACAATGACCCTAAGCATACTGCTAAAGCAACACTCAAGTGGTTTAAGGGGAAACATTTAAATGTCTTGGAATGGCCTAGTCGAAGCCCAGACCTCAATCCAATTGAGAATCTGTGGTATGACTTAAAGATTGCTGTACACCAGTGGAACCCATCAAACTTGAAGAAGCTGGAGCAGTTTTGCCTTGAAGAATGGGAAAAAATCCCAGTGGCTAGATGTGCCAAGCTTACAGAGACATAACCCAAGAGACTTGCAGCTGTAATTGCTGCAAAAGGTGGCTCTACAAAGTATTGACATAAGGGGGGTGAAAAGTTATGCATGCTCAAGTTTTCAGTTTATTTGTCTTATTTCTTGTTTGTTTCATAATAAATAATATTTTGCATCTTCAAAGTGGTAGGCATGTTGTGTAAATCAAATAATACAAACCCACAAAAAAATCTATTTTAATTCCAGGTTGTTAGGCAACAAAATAGGAAAAATGCCAAGGGGGGTGAATACTTTCGCAAGCCCTTGTATACAGATGTAGGATCTTAATTTGATCACGCTGTTGCAGGAGAACTTTCAAAGGACAAATCTGTTACTCTGTTACATAAATATCTGTTATATACTGTGTGTGTGTGTGTGTGTGTGTGTGTGTGTGTGTGTGTGTGTGTGTGTGTGTGTGTGTGTGTGTGTGTGTGTGTGTGTGTGTGTGTGTGTGTGTGTGTGTGTGTGTGTGTGTGTGTGTGTGTGTGTGTGTGTGTGTGTGTGTGTGTGTGTGTGTGTGTGTGCGTTTATGTGTACAATGGACCTCTAAGATTGCTGCAGTCTTGTTGGTGACCGTTGACCCTCTGTACAGCCTCCCTTCCAGTGAGCTAGAGTATTTCAAGGGCCCTACCTTTCCTTCACCCTCAGGCTGGTGCAGATGGCTTAAAGAATCTCAATTTAGTTCCAGTTGCTGTAGTTAACTAAGGACTATTGTAAAGTGTAACATATGGCATAGGCCTGCATTGAATTTAAGTTTCCATCTTATTTTAAACTTTTGGGAAAATCCCGCATCAATTTGAAGTTCTAGGCTATAGGCTGTTACTCAAGATTAGCATAAGCCCTGTAAAGGTGTACTTTTCTCCCTGTGCATTGCTGATAGGAGAGTCTTTTCTAACAGCCACAAATCATTCCTGGTAATGGACTAATAAACCAGGAACTTCGCAGATCAGTTTGCTTCATTTCCTTCCAGCAAGTAAGCAAGCAAACTGTCGTAGTAAGTGTGTGTGTGTGTGTGTGTGTGTGTGTGTGTGTGTGTGTGTGTGTGTGTGTGTGTGCAAGTAAGTAAAGTGTCATAGCAAGTATGGCAGAGACTGACTCAGGTGACATGTACTTCTTATGACAGTATTATGGTGCACTGTAACACACTGATTTCATCTGAAAAGCTACTGATTCAAAGAATAATTACGTTAGCTGGAAACTGAGATTCCCCTTTAGCAAGTCTAATTACATATTTTCATCACACTCGTTTTTATTTGTTGTGAAAATCCAATAATTGTTCCTGCTTGAATTTCATGAGCATAATCTTATAAATATTTAAAATTCACTCAGATATATTCAGAAAATTCTAAAAGATCTCTCTCTCTCTCTAAGGGGACAATGAGCAAGCTTAATAACCATACTACCAATAACTTATATTTCTTTCAGCGAGAATTATGTTAAAAGCCAACAAACTATCTTCGAAGTTGTTATTCAAAGTATAAGTGCTGGTTCTGATATTGTTCCTGCTCACACTTCTATAAGTAGAACAGGTTGCCTGTCTGGGTCATGTTCAGTAGTGCCCACTGTAAAAAAAAAAAAAAACGTTTTACAACAGCAACAATCTGTGTTTTAATTGAGCATGTTCAGCCAGGTGGATTACCTCCCCATTTCAAAACATTTTATAATGTTTTCCGGACAACAAAAATCTGTATTCTAATTGTAGAAGTTCAAGAATAGGCTGTCTTCCTGATTCAAAACATTTCAAAAGTTTTCTCCCTGCTGAACACAACCCTGTCCCTGTCACACATAGACATGCTGTTAGTGGTGAGGAGGGGCAGAGTAAATAGAGAGCTGTGTCGTTAAGTGTTTAATTATGTTCAGACTCGGTGACACTGCATTAGTAAGGCAGCACAGATGCCAGGGAGAGAAATGAGCTGTGTATTTTTTTGGCTTTGTCCATGATAACCTCTCATTAATTAAGGAACCAGTGCTCTGGATTAATACTGGTACCCTTGGGGCGGTAGGTAAGCTAGTGGTTAGAGCGTTGGGCCAGTAACCAAAAGGTTGCTAGATCGAATCCCTGAGCTGAGAAAGTAGTAATCTGTCGTTCTGTCCCTGAACAAGGCAGTTAACACACTGTTCCTAGGCTGTCATTGTAAATAAGAATTTGTTCTTAACTGACTTGCCTAGTTAAATAAATAAATAAAAAACTGGTGAAAATCACTCCTTTATTACAATGTGACTATGTATTCAGACTAATGGTGGAAAAATATGTTTCTGTACCATATCTCAAAACAGGTATGACATTTGTCACCAGAGAGCCAACTGCAATATCAATGATTAATAGAGTAGTGCACTAAGTCCCATATGGTGCTCTATTGTGTGCACTACTTTAGACCAGCTCTGGTCAAAGTAGTGCACTGTATAGGGAATAGGGTGCCATTCGCAATGCAGGCAAGATCATTATACAAGTAGGAAAGTATATAAATACATTCATTGTTCATGGTGTGTAGACGTATACGGTATGAAGCACATGGATTATTGAAGAATGCATAGAACTAACAACGCAACAGTAAACATGTCATCCCCCATGAAATGCAACGCCACCCCCCCCCCCCCCTTGGGCCAATTGAGATATTGCGTGTGACAAACACATTTCAGTTAATTACCATAGCACCCGCCTTGGGCCAATCAGTGTATTTTTTGTAAATCTCTATGGCAAGACGCAGCATTCACCCAAGTTTCGTCAAAATCAGCACAGTGCTGTTTGAGATATCGCATGTGACTAATGTACGAACGAACGTCTGAACGAACGTATGACCAAATCCACAGATTGAAATCCAAATCCTGATTTCATCGTGAGGGACAGCTAGCATAGTTATCCTTGAATATGTATATCACTTCTGTGGGAAACTCAAAAAGTGCAAAAGTGTGCTTTAGGAAGAGAGACGGAGGCACAAGCATGTTACTCAAAAGAGAGCATAATTTAGGTAACATTATAACGTCCACTGCTACAATTCGCAGGTCCCCATAAGGAAAAGGGCTATTTTAGGTTTAGGAGTTAGGTTTAGGGTTAGGGCTACAATTAGGGTTAGGGGCTTGGGGTTAAGGTTAGGGTTAGGTTAAGGGTTAGGTTTAGGGTTAGGTTTAGGGTTAGGGGTTAGGGGTTAAGGTTAGGGTTAGGTTTAGGGTTAGGGTTAGGGTTAGGTTAAGGGTTAGGTTTAGGGTTACGGTTTAGGGGTTAGGGAAAATAGGAATTTGAATGGGAATCAATTGTAAAGGATAGTAAAACAAACGTGTGTGAAGTGAGGCTCGTTATTAACTTAGATAGACAATCAGATGAAGTATGAATTGCTGGAAAATCTGCCATAGAAAAACAATAGCTTGATTCAACGGCTCACAGCCCAAATCTGAAACAATGAATGTGATGACATGTAATACATATATTTAACGGCCATAGAGTGTAGTGCTTCTGCAGCAAGGATTTGTTGAGAAATCATATTGAAGAGACAGATTATGAACCCAAACCAATTAAATGTATCTCGGAATTTTTGGCATTATCACCAAAAGCAAAACCCCTTCACCAATAGGTTGAGCAATCGCTTAAAAAGTTGTAGGTGTAAATTCACTCTTTGCTGTCAGGTCTATAGTGTCATGCTGGTATGGTGCGGTTTCCCAGTCATTTTTCACCATGTAGTTCACAGGCGCACACACACACACACACACACACACACACACACACACACACACACACACACACACACACACACACACACACACACACACACACACACACACACACACACACACACACACACACACACACACACACACACACACACACACACACACACACACTAAACACACACTAAACACACACTAAACACACACTAAACACACACACACATATGCACATACCCATTGTCATAGTTCCACCTGTCACCAGAGGTCGGCAGAGACCGTCCTAGAGACATTAACGACACTCTATTGTGTACCGTGTGCGTTTGTCTCCTGAGTGAGTTTTCGAGACTTTGTGTTTGTTGTTTTCTAGTGTTACTGTGATCCTTCCGTTACCGTTTCTCAGTAAAGTATTATGTTTATCCTTAACCACTGATTCCTAGTCTGGTCTCTTCTCTGCATCTGGGTCCAACCTCACCATGTCACAGCAAGCTTCAGCCTACAACATGGACCCAGTAAAGATCAACCAGATCAAGAATGTTGTAACCCACCAAGGAGCACTGCTGGGGCGGCAGCAAAACAACTCTTCCAGATATCAGAAACCCTCCAGGCACTTACCGACTCCCTCCAACCACAGTCCAACCCCAACGCAGGAGGAGCCAATGACCAAGTCTCATCACCAAGTGCAACAGGCGTCGCCATATTTCCTCCAGGGAACTTGCACCAAGAACCCAAGATCCCAGGCCCCGAGCAATATGACGGCCACCCAGGAGGATGCAAGGGGTTCCTCACCCAGTGCTCTCTGGTGTTCGAGCTACAGTCCTCCTCGTTCCACACTGATCGGGCCATGATCGCCTACATAATCTCTCTACTCTTGGGCAAGGCCCTGGCGTGGGCAACGGCAGTGTGGGAACAGCAGCCACCATCCTGCAGCTCTGTATTAGCCATAACTGCCGAGCTGCAACGAGTCTTCGACCACCCAGTCGGTGGACGAGAAGCGGCCAGCCGACTGTTCAATTTCCGCCTACTGGCCAAACCAGTGGCTGACTTCGCCATTGAGTTCCACACCCTCGCTGCCGAGAGTGGGTGGAATACTGAGGCACTGGTCACCGCTTTCCACCAGGGTTTGTCCAACTCCATCAAGGATGAACTGGCCTCTCGGGAACTGGGAGACGACCTTGAGTCCCTGATAACGCTGGCAATCAGGATCGACAACCGCCTCTGAGAATGTCTGAGACAGCCCTTTTCTTACACCACCCTAGTATCCCGGTTTCCTGAGCTCCCCGAACCCAACATTGAGGAGACCATGCAGCTGGGAAGCACAAGTCTGAGCCCACAGGAGTGTGACAGGTGCATGCAAGAAGGCTGCTGCCTCTACTGCAGGGGTCTCGGTCATCTCCGTGCTACCTGCCCAGAGCTAACGGGAAACGCCAGGGCTCGCCAGGACAGGGGGAGACACTGACGAGCGGTGTAGTTACCTCCCGGCTACCCAGTAACAATCTGTTACTACCCACAACCCTCCACTGGGACATCGTCAGCACCAGATTCAAGCCTATGTAGACTCCGAGGCCATGGATAATTTCATTGATCAAGACTTCGCCAGAGAGTTGCAGATCCCCTGTGTGAAATATCCCATCCCTCTGAAGATTCAAGCCCTCGATGGATGCCACATTGGGTGGAATATCCGACCATGCCCATTCTACTGCAGGTTTGGGGGAACCACTCTGAGACTCTAAGTTTTCTGTTGATCACTGCTCCAGAGAACCCCCTTATCCTACGGTACCCCTGGCTAGCACTACATAACCCACTATTTTCCTGGTCCACGGGACACCTACTAGACTGGGGTAAGGACTGCCAGACTAAATGTCTAAGACCCCCATCAAGAGCCTCACCGTGTCCTCCTGCATCCCTTGAAGACCAAGACTTTTCCGCTCTCCCTCCTGAATACTTCGACCTCCGGGAGGCATTCAGTAAGAAGCAGGCCGCCACCCTTCCCCTTTACCGTCCTTACGACTGTAACTCCTATCCATAGAACTCCTACCCGGAGCAACACCTCCCAGGGGTCGTCTGTACTCCCTCTTGAGCCCTGAAGCAGCAGTCATGGACAATTACATCCGGGAGTCGCTGGAGGCAGGTTTCATTCTTTGTGGGTAAAAAGGATGGAGGCCTGCGTCCCTGCATCGATTACAGAGGGCTGAACCAGATTACGATCAAGAATCGTTACCCCTAACCCTGATGTCCTCCATATTGGAGTTGGTCCAAGGGGCACAATTCTTCACTTACAATCTGGTGAGAATCAGGGAGGGAGATGAGTGGAAGACTGCCTTTAACACCCCTAGTGGGGTGCATACTGCATGACCGCCAAGTCCTGAGATGCCTCCTGCAGAGTCAACTATATGTCAAGATAGAGAAGTGTGAGTTCCAAGTGAGTTTCCTTCCTGGGTCACAGTATCTCTCCCCCAGGCATCCTAATGGACCCCGTAAAGATTGAGGCGGTCGCCGACTGGCCCCTTCCCACTTCACTCAAGCAGGTCCAGCAGTTCCTCAGGTTTTCCCATTTTTACAGGTGTTTTATACACAACTTTGGTGCGGTGGCAGCGCCTCTCACTGTCCTAATCTAGCAAGTCACAGACCTGTTTTTGCTGGACCTCCGAGGCTGACAGGGCATTCATGAAGCTCAAGGGACGTTTCACCTCTGGACCCATCCTCATTCATCCTGATCCGACTTGTCCCTTTGTGGTGAAGGTGGATGCCTCGGACACCGGAGCAGGGGCGGTCCTTTCACAACGGAACGAGGAGGACAAGAACCTGCACCCATGTGCCTTTCTCTCCAAGTGGTTCTCGCCAGCGGAACGCACTTATGATGTAGGCAACCGGGAGCTCTTGGCAGTTAAGTGGCTCTTGAGGGGTGGAGGCACTGGTTGGAGGGGGCACCTCATCCTTTCATGATCTGGACGGACCATAAGAACTTGGTCTCCATTCAAGAAGCCAAGAGTTTGAACACTCACCAGGCTAGATGTGCTCTGTTTTTTAACAGGTTTGATTTCACACTAGCCCATTGCCTGGGATCCAAGAAGCAGAAGGCAGACACCCTGTGCCGTCAACACAATGTCTCTAATGTGAAGAGATGGACCCCAAGCCCATCATCCCCAGCTCAAGCATTGTGGCCCCTGTGATATGGAGTTTTGAGACCACGGTCTGACAATGTTGTCTTAGCCGATTAGCTGTTTCTGTCTTACCTGTTGTTGTCTTAGCTAGCTCTCCCAATCAACACCTGTGATTGCTTTATGCCTCACTTTATGCCTCTTTCTAATGTCAATATGCCATGTATACTGTTGTTTAGGGTAGTTATCATTGTTTTATTTTACTGAGGAGCCCCTAGCCCCACTCAACATGCCTCAGATAACTTTTTTGTCCCACCTCCCACACATGGGGTGACCTCACCTAGCATAACTAGTGCCTCCAGAGATGCAAACTCTCTTATCGTTACTCAATGCCTAGGTTTACCTCCACTGTACCCGCACCCTACCATACCCTTGTCTGTACATTATGCCCTGAATCTATTCTACCACGCCAAGAAATCTGCTCCTTTTTTTCTCTGTCCTCAACGCACTAGACGACCAGTTTTGATAGCCCTTAGCCGTACCCTCATCCTACTCCTCCTCTGTTCCTCGGGTGATGTGGAGGTTAACCCAGGCCCTGTGTGTCCCCAGGTGCTCTCATTTGTTGACTTCTGTAACCGTAAAAACCTTGGTTTCAACATCAGAAGCCTCCTCCCTAAGTTTGTTTTACTAACTGCTTTACCATACTCCGCCAACCGAGATTTCCATCCCCAACTACAACATTTTCCATCAAGATAGAACTGCCAAAGTGGGAGGAGTTGCAATCTACTGTCAAACGCTCCCTAAAACACTTCTGCGAGCTGGTCTTTCTAATCGACCTGGCCCGGGTATCCTGGAAGGATATTGAACTCATTTCGTCAGTAGAGGATGCCTGGTTATTCTTTAAAAGTGCTTTCCTCACCTTAAATAAGCATGCCCCATTCACAAAATGTAGAACCAGGAACAGATATAGCCCTTGGTTCACTCCAGACCTGACTGCCCTTGACCAGCACAAAAACATCCTGTGGCGTACTGCATTAGCATCGAATAGCCCCCGCGATATGCAACTTTTCAGGGAAGTTAGGAACCAATATACACAGACAGTTAGGAAAGCAAAGGCTAGTTTTTTCATCCTGTAGCACATTGCATCCTGTAGCACATACTCCAAAATGTTCTGGGACACTGCAAAGTCCATGGAGAATAAGAGCACCTCCTCCCAGCTGCCCACTGCACTGAGGCTAGGAAACACTGTCTCCACTGATAAATCCACGATAATTGAGAATTTCAATAAGCATTTCTCTATGGCTGGCCATGCTGTCCAACTGGCTACCCCTACCCCGGTCAACAGCCCTGCACCCCCCACAGCAACTTGCCCAAGCCTCCCCCATTTCTCCTTCACAAAAAAATCCAGATAGTTGATGTTCTGAAAGAGCTGCAAAATCTGGACCCCTACAAATCAGCTGATCTAGACAATCTGGACCCTCTCTTTCTAAAATGATCAGCCAAAATTGTTGCAACCCCTATTACTAGCCTGTTCAACCTCTCTTTCATATCACCTGAGATCCCCAAAGATTGGAAAGCTGCCACAGTCATCCCCCTCTTCAAGGGGGGAGACACTCTAGACCCAAACTGCTATAGACTTTTATCTATCCTACCCTGCCTTTCTAAGGTCTTCGAAAGCCAAGTTAACAAACAGATCACCGACCATTTCAAATCCCACCGTACCTTCTCCACTATACAATCTGGTTTCCGAGTTGGTCATAGGTGCACCTCAGCCACGCTCAAGGTCCTAAACAATATCATAACCGCCATCGATAAGAGACAATACTGTGCAGCTGTATTCATCAACCTGGCCAAGGCTTTCGACTCTGTCAATCACGGTATTCTTATCGGCAGACTCAACAGCCTTGGTTTCTCAAATGACTGCCATGGCTGGTTCACCAACTACTTCTCAGATAGAGTTCAATGTGTCAAATTGGAGGGCCTGTTGTCTGGACCTCTGGCAGTCTCTATGGGGGTGCCACAGGGTTCAATTCTCGGGCCAATTCTCTTCTCTGTATACATCAATGATGTCGCTCTTGCTGCTGGTAATTCTCTGATCCACCTCTACGCAGACGACACCATTCTGTATACATCTGGCCCTTCTTTGGACACTGTGTTAACTAACCTCCAGACGAGCTTCAATGCCATACAACTCTCCTTCCGTGGCCTCCAACTGCTTTTAAATGCTAGTAAAACTAAATGCATGCTCTTCAACCGATCGCTGCACGCACCTGCCCGCCTGTCCAGCATCACTATTCTGACTTAGAATATGTGGACAACTACAAATACCTAGGTGTCTGGTTAGACTGTAAACTCTCCTTCCAGACTCACTTTAAGCATCTCCAAACCAAAATTAAATCTAGAATCGGCTTCCTATATCGCAACAAAGCCTCCTTCACTCATGCTGCCAAACATATCCTCGTAAAACTGACTATCCTACCGATCCTTGACTTCGGCGATGTCATTTACAAAATAGCCTCCAACACTCAACTCAGCAAATTGGATGCAGTCTATCACAGTGCCATCCGTTTTGTCACCAAAGCCCCAAATACTACCCACCACTGCGACCTGTATGCTCTCGTTGGCTGGCTCTCGCTTCATATTCGTCGCCACACCCACTGGCTCCAGGTCATCTATAAGTCTCTGCTAGGTAAAGCCCCGCCTTATCTCAGCTCACTGGTCACCATAGCAGCACCCACCAGTAGCACGCGATCCAGCAGGTATATTTCACTGGTGACCCCCAAAGCCAATTCCTCCTTTGGCCTCCTTTCCTTCCAGTTCTCTGCTGCCAATGACTGGAATGAACTGCAAAAATCACTGAAGCTGGAGACTCTCCCTCACTAGCTTTAAGCACCAGCTTTCAGAGCAGCTCACAGATCACTGCACCTGTACACAGTCCATCTGTTAATACCCCATCCAACTACCTCATCCTCATTCTGTTATATATTTATTTTGCTCCTTTGCACCCCAGTATCTCTACTTGCACATTCATCTTCTGCACATCTATCACTCCAGTGTTTAATTGATATATTGTAATTATTTCGCCACTATTACCTATTTATTGCCTTACCTCCCTTGTCTTACCTCATCTGCACACACTGTATATTGACTTTTTCTATTGTATTATTGACTGTATGTTTGTTCATTCCATATGTAACACTGTGTTGTTGTTTGTGTCGCACTGCTTTGCTTTATCTTGGCCAGGTTGCAGTTGTAAATGAGAACTTGTTCTCAACTAGCCTACCTGGTTAAATAAAAGTGAAATACATTTTTTTAAATAAAAATATTTTAAAAATCCAAAGTGTAATTAATAACTTCACCATGCTCAAAGGATATTCAGCTTTTTTCAGCTTTTCATTTTTTATTAATTAGTAAAGATTTCTCAAAACATAATTCCAATTTGACATTATGGGGTATTGTGTGTAGGCCAGTGACACAAAATCTCAATTTCATCCTTTTTAAATTCAGGCAGTAACACAACAAAATGTGGAAAAAATCAAGGTGTGTGAATACTTTCTGAAGGCACTGTATTCAGCATTTTGAAATGCATCATGTGTCTGTGAGAGGTGATTGAGATGCATGGACTCGCCTTTGGGCACTGACACACTATGGTATTCCGTGTTCTTAGGATCCAAGAGAAGTGAACGCCAGGCATACTGCATATCCAATATAGTTATGAATTAAAAGCACAAGCAATAATAACCTGCACATATCATTGTTCAGTTTGCCAATGGGTTTTGCTGATTTTGCATTTCGGTTTGGATACACTAGAGTTGGGCTGTTTACACCTTGACCACACAAATGAGTCGTTTGTCCAAGGCTCACTGCAACTCAGGTAACATACTGTACTGTACATGAAGATAACTGTCCCCGTGCCTGCAAGATATTAACCAGCCATACCCTTATGGAAAAACCACATGAATTTCATGTGACCACATGTGATCTTATGTGAAGTTAATGTGATAACTTGTGACAACATGTAAAGCAAAATGTAAAAACATGAAACCACACATGTGAAAAAAGGAATTACAGGAAGATCATCCTTCCCTGTGCCTGTAATATATTAGCCAGCATTACCCTTATGGAAAAAACACATGCTTTCACGTGAAACATGTGATTTTCCACTTGTGAAATCATGTCGTTTTTCTGTAAAGGTACAAATGAAATACATGTATGTCCTTGTCCACTTTTTACTTTTCACTTCGATGAAATAGGTTCTTGTCTATTGCTCATTTCCATTGGCCACGAGCCACTCAGATGACTATGCTATACAGGAAGATCACTTCCTGTTATTGTCCCTGGCCAGATCCCAAATCGACCTCTAAACAATACGCCCTGTGCACTTGCGGAGATTTGAGAGGATTTGATTGGTATAGGCAATATGGTGAAACTTCCACCTAGCCTATTAGATAGCAAGGTGGAGTTATTGCCATATTGCTTACACCTGTCAAAATCATCTCAGATCTTCCCAAGTGGATAGAGCATAGGTGTCGATTTGGGATCATCCTTCCCTGTTCCTGCTACACTAGATGTTAGCCAGACGTTCCATGACCTTTGAATAAGGAGAAACCTGTTCAGGCAGCAAGGGTGCTCTCCACCATTCAATGATAAGGAAGAACAACTTTCAAACCCTCCCTATCCTATCCTCACCCCCACGTAAAGTAGGTTACATAAATATGCTAATGCATCATATCGCTATCTCCCTTCTCCCTGATAATTTAGGGAAACACAATGGATGTTTTCACACAAAATACTTTATCATTACAGTGGTGATTATGTAGCTAGAGCACAGGCCTTTATCGTAGAAACACACAGTTACTCCTCTGACCTCAGCTCGGCAGCACAGGCTTTCCCAGTCTGCCCCTCTCTTTGTTGCCAGCTCTACCTTGACTATGACCTTCATCTCTCCTTGCCTGTTTCCTTCCCCAAATATTGTCTGTCGGAAATAAGACATTATTTTGAATGTCACCATTCCATTGATAAGCGTTACGCCACCCCACGTCACCACTACTAACTGATCCAAACAAATTCCTACAAAATCATCTATGTTTTGAATCCAAAACCTCCTAGAAGAAGGGTATTGTCTATTCATTTGTCATCAAGTAAAAATCCAGTAATAACTGGTTACAGTACAGAGGATGTTAAAATCCATATGCCACCAATCTACTAAGAAAAGCATCACTTCATTCCTTCATGTTTGATACAGATCTAAGCCACCAAATCCATCTTGTTCTTCCTGCATGTTCAACTTGTCCATTATCGTCTCATTTATTAAAGCCACAGTCCTAAACTTGAGTTTTAGCCCAACTACAGCCCTACCTCTTGGTTGATATAAAGCTATGGGGCTGGGAAAATGTACAGAGCATTCGGAAAGTATTCAGACCCCTTGACTTTTTCACACTTTGTTACGTTACAGCCTTATTCTTAAATGGATAAAATTGTTGTTGTTTTTTATCATCAATCTACACACAATACACCATAACGAGATAGCTAAAACAGGTTTTTAGATTTTTTTTGCTAATGTATTCAAAATGAAAAATGGAAATATCACATTTACATAAGTAATCAGACCCTTTACTCAGTACTTTGTTGAAACGCCTTTGGCAGTGATTACAGCCTCAAGTCTTCTTGGGTATGACGCTACAAGCTTGGCACACCTGCATTTGGGGAGTTTCTCCCATTTTTCTCTGCAGATCCTCTAAAGCTCTGTCAGGCTGGATGGGGAGCATCGCTGCACAGCTATTTTCAGGTCTCTCTAGAGATGTTCGATCCGGGTTCAAGTCCGGGCTCTGGCTGAGCCACTCAAGTATATTCAGAGACTTGTCCTGAAGCCACTCCTGCGTTGTCTTGGCTGTGTGGTTAGGGTTGTTGTCCTGTTGGATGGTGAACCTTCACCCCCGTCTGAGGTCCTGAGTGCCCTGGAGCAGGTTTTCATCAAGGATCTCTATGTACTTTGCTCTGGTCATATTTCCCTCAATCCTGGCTGGTCTCCCAGTCCCTGCCGCTGAAAAACATCCCCACAGCATGATGCTGCCACCACCATGCTTCACCGTAGGGATGGTGCCAGGACACTTGGTATTCAGGCCAAATAATTCAATCTTGCTTTCATCAGAAAATAGAATCGTGTTTCTCATGGTCTGAGAGTCTTTAGGTGCCTTTTGGCAAACTCCAAGGAGGCTTTCATGTGCCTTTTACTGAGGAGTTGCTTCCGCCTGGCCACTCTACCATAAAGGCTTGATCGGTGTAGTGCTACAGAGATGGTTGTCCTTCTGGAAGGTTCCCCCATCTCCAAAGAATAACTCTGGAGCTCTGTCAGAGTGACTATCGGGTTCTTGGTCACCTGACAAAAGCTCTTCTCTCACGATTGCTTAGTTTGGCCGGGCGGCCAGCTCTAGTAAGAGTCTTGGTGGTTCCAAACGTTTTCAATATATAAATGATGGAGGCCAATGTGTTCTTGGGGACCTTCAATGCTGCAGAGATTTGTTGGCACCCTTCCCCAGATCTGTGCCTTGACACAATCCTGTCTCAGAGTACCACAGACAATTCCTTCAACCTCATGGCTTGGTTTTTGCTCAGACATACATTTTCAATTGTGGGACCTTATATAGACAGGTGTGCCTGTTTAAATCATGTCCAATCAATTGAATGTACCAGACGTAGACTCCAATCAAGTCGTAGAGACATCTCAAGGATGATCAATGGAAACAGGATGCACCTGAGCTCAATTTCGAGTCTCATAGCAAAGGGTTTGAATACTTATGTACTGCTGTTTTTTATTTTTAATACATTTGAAAAATGTCTAAAAACCTGTTTTTCTTTGTCATTATGGGTTATTGGGTGTGTATTGATGAGAAAAACATATATGTAATCAATTTTAGAATAAGGCTGTAACGTTACAGAATGTTGAAAATGTCAAAGGGTCTGAATACTTTCCGAATGCACTGTATAAGTACATTTGTAACCAAACTTCAATAATATTCCTCCCTTTCCTTGAAGTGACAATCAAACAGAAGGACTAATCCTAATCTTCCCACCATTGAATAAAATATACTCACAAAAGCTTCATGTGTCTTGAAGTAAAACTTTTTTTGTGAAAACATACCAGATTGACACTTTTCCATTATATAATGTTGGAATGACAGGTTCCTTTAATTAAACCTTTAGTAAATAATCTACATAGTGATATCCCCACCTGCTCCCTCCTATAGACTAAACTGTGGCTGCAATCTCAAATAACACCATATTCCCTACAAATCCCATAGGGCCCTGGTCAAAAGTAGTGCACTAAATAGGAAATCTGGTACCATTTGGAATGCGGCTCATGACTCAGTAAAAGGGACATAGAGAGAGATGAGAATCATGCCCGAAAGGTCCTGAGTCACCATTGGCTATGGTCTATGGTACAGGGGGCGGGGGCTGTTAGGCATGTCAAGCACCTTGTCTGCCATATGAATGATTTATCTCACACCCTTTAGAAGACCTGAACTTCTGGCTCTCCAATGCTAGACCCACTCTCTCTATCTTTCAAAAAGTCACTGGATAAAAGAGAGATGTGTGCTGATTAAAACACAAGGATATGGCAGTAGTGTTACAGTAGAATGCCTCTATATTCAGATTTGACCAATCAGACCAGATCAGAATTGGGCTGCCTGTGTAAACGCAGCCGAAGTAGCCCCATTTCCGACAAGGGGCGCTTCTGTTGATTCCTCTTACATCGCATTGTGGAATCATACACACTCATAATGAATGAGGTGTTAATTAAGACGTTGGTCACAAGACATCATATCAGTGTGTTTACTGGGACTAACTATACTAATTCTACCCCTGTGTCCTTGATTTCCCCATCTCCTCTAAGAGGTGATATGGGTGTGACATGGTGAGGTTGGACCCAGTAGCAGAGAAGAGACCAGACGAGGAATCAGTCGTTAAGGATAAACATAATACTTTACAGAGAAACGGTGACGGAAGGATCACAGTAACACTGGGAAAACAACAAATACTAAGTCTCGAAAACTCACTCAGGAGACAAACGCACACGCACACAATTCAAGCTTCAGCAAAGGAAAACAGAAAACACACCTCTTTTAACAGGTAAATCACAATGAGTAAGTAAGACACACCTGAGTGTCATTAATGTCTCTAGGACGGTCTCTGCCGCCCTCTAGTGACAGGTGAAAGCATGACAATGGACATGTGCGTGTGTGTGTGTGTGTGTGTGTGTGTGTGTGTGTGTGTGTGTGTGTGTGTGTGTGTGTGTGTGTGTGTGTGTGTGTGTGTGTGTGTGTGTGTGTGTGTGTGTGTGTGTGTGTGTGTGTGTGTGTGTGTGTGTGTGTGCGCTTGTGAACTACATGGTGAAAAATTAACCCGAACGGCAACAGTCCAGTGGACGATCTCAGCAGTGTGTTATTAGCATATGCCGCCCAGACGAGGAACTTGCTCCATTTGCTGGCCTGGGTGGAGACGAAGCAGCAGAGAAACTTTTCCAGCTCCTGGTTGGAATGCTCATTTTGCCCATTCAACTGAGGGTGGAACCCCATGGAGAGACTCACCGATGCTGAGATAGTCCTGGGGAAGTCCGTGTAGTCGAAAGACATGGGTAACCATGAGATCAGGTGTCTCCTTTGCTGAAGGCAACTTGGGTAAGGCGATGAAATGGGCTGCCTTGGAGAACCGATCGATGACCACCAGGATAGTGTTAAGCCCTTGAGATGGAGGTAACCCTGTCATAAAGCCTACAGTCAGATGAGACCAGGGCCAGCTGGGGATGGGCAGGGATTGGAGCAACCCGGCCGGTTGCTGACGTTAAGACTTGCTTTGGGCACAGATGAAACAGGACACAACAAAGGATCTCACATCCACCATCGTGTTGGGCAATCAGAATAAACTCTTAAAGACCTAGTAATATTTTACATCAATAGCAGTAAGTATTAATCGTCACCTTAATTCAGTCTCATCTGAAAGTTGTAAATTCTTGGTTATCTTCACGAACCCTGGCTAACAAGTTGAATCAGCAATACAAAATTGGGTTTAATGATTTATTTACTAAATACCTAACTAATCACACAGAATTACATATACACAGAATGAATCATACCTTGATTACAAATTATGTCATAAAGGAAAACGTCCCTAGCGGGCGGAACAGATATGACAGCTGGTTACTGTAACGCACGTCGTTGGGAGAAGGAGAAGAGGACCAAGTTGCAGCGTGGTAAGTGTTCATATTATTTAATAAAATACGCAACACTTGACAAAACAACAAACACGACAAACGAACAGTCCTGAAAGGTGAAACAAACACTAAACAGGAAACACACACCCACAAACACAGGTGGGAACAGGCTACCTAAGTATGATTCTCAATCAGAGACAACAATAGACAGCTGCCTCTGATTGAGAACCATACCAGGCCAAACACACAGAAATACAAAACAAGGACAATATAGAACACCAGACATAGAATGCCCACCCAACTCACGCCCTGACCAACCAAAATAGAGACATAAAAAGGATCTCTACGGTCAGGGCGTGACAGTTACACAAAAGAAAAGGGGGCTGGGTTTGAGTGAAAGAGCGGGAAGACTTGAGGAACCAAGGGAGAAGCCATGCTATCGTAAATACAGTATCTTATACATTCTAAATTACCGCCCATTTGGAAAAGGAAAATGCAATAAATATTTACTCTGAGCTGCGCTTCGGTAGGTTGGTGGTAGATGGAAGGCCGTGTTGCCCAACCGAGTCCTTTGTCCTTTGAAGAATGTCTCTGCTGGTAATTGGATACGTTGTAGTAACGTCGTTGTGTGGTAGACGGGATACTCTGTCTGTTCTTTCCTAATTTACGTTTGCAGCTGCTGTTGCTAACTCAACGTCTAGGAGGTATCACTTCTGTAGTGAATAAGAGTTCAAAGTTCATACCATTCGCAACCAAAGCTCACGCTGATGTTGGCTTAGTTCTGTAGTTGACATGTTAGTCCTTTTTAACGCAGAGGCTGCAGACCTCACATACTTGGAACAGGAGGTTACATTTTTGTCAAGGGCTTATATAGTGGAGGGAGAAAAGGGGTGTGTTTCATAATTTACAACCTATGTCTCTTCACGTGGGCGGGCCACTGAGTCGGGCCTAATTCACTCATGAAAACCCAATTCTCACATTTTAGAAGCTAAAATCACATTTCATCCCATCACGAATAATTTCATATTCAAACATTTAAATTGAACAACAATTCCATGTGAATCCGATAACTCTGATGTGTAGACTTTCCACTGTAGAGTTTATGTCATCCTATCATTGATGAGAATGTCTCAGATGACAACCGAACTGACATCATATTCATTAAGTACCACCGCATATGTTCAATTGGTCGGATTAACAGAATATAGTTCATTTCTCCCCACCTTCTGATGTTCCCAGAATCTCTATGTTAACCAAGGGGTTTTCTAATGTCACATCAGTAGGGTAGAGAGAGGAAAAAGGGGGGAAGAGGTATTTATGACTGTCATAAACCTACCCCCAGGCCAACGTCATGACAACAGTGTCCAAAAAAGGGCCAGATGTATACAGAATGGTATCGTCTGCGTAGAGGTGGATCAAGGAATCACCCGCAGCAAGAGCAACATCATTGATATATACAGAGAAAAGAGTCGGCCCGAGAATTGAACCCTGTGGTACCCCCATAGAGACTGGCAGAGGTCCAGACAACAGGCCCTCCGATTTGACGCACTGAACTCTATCTGAGAATTAGTTGGTGAAACAGGCGAGGCAGTCATTTGAGAAACCTTATCTGCCGATAAGAATACGGTGATTGACAGAGTCGAAAGACTTTGCCAGGTCGATGAATACAGCTGCACAGTATTGTCTCTTATCGATGGCGGTTATGATATCGTTTAGGACCTTGAGCGTGGCTGAGGTGCACCTATGACCAACTCGGAAACCAGATTGCATAGCGGAGAAGGTACGGTGGGATTCGAAATGGTCTGTGATCTGTTTGTTAACTTGGCTTTCGAAGACCTTAGAGAGGCAGGGTAGGATAGATATAGGTCTGTAGCAGTTTGGGTCTAGAGTGTCTCCCCCTTTGGAGGGGGATGACCGCGGCAGCTTTCCAATCTTTGGGAATCTCAGACGATACGAAAGAGAGGTTGAACAGGCTAGTAATAGGGGTTGCAACAATTTTGGCAGACAATTTTAGAAAGAGAGGGTCCAGATTGTCTAGCCCCGCTGATTTGTACGGGTCCAGATTTTGCAGCTCTTTCAGAACATCAGCTATCTGGATTTGGGTGAAGGAGAAATGGTGGGGGCTTTGGCGGGTTGCTGTGGAGGGTGCCGGGCAGTTGACCGGGGTAGGGGTAGCCAGGTGGAAAACATGGCCAGCCATAGAGAAATGCTTATTGAAATTCTCAATTATAGTGGATTTATCGGCGGTAACAGTGTTTCCTAGCCTCAGAGCAGTGGGCAGCTGGGAGGAGGTGCTCTTATTCTCCATGGACTTTACAGTGTCCCAGAACATTTTTGAGTTTGTACTACAGGATGCAAATTTCTATTTGAAAAAGCTAGCCTTAGCTTTCCTAACTGCCTGTGTATATTTGTTCCTAACTTCCCTGAAAAGTTGCATATCACGGTTGCATATCATAGCGGTCCAGTGAGTAGTTAGGCGGGCTGGAGACACGGCGATACAGACAGCTAGCGGGCCGGGGCTAGAAAGCTAGCAGAGGGGCCTTATCAATGCACCCAGTCAGTACATAGATACAGGCGTCCTTCTTAACTCAGTAAGCGGAGAGGACGCAAACCACTTAGGAATTTCACCATGAGGCCAATGGTGACTTTAAAATAGTCTGAATACAAAGCCTTGTGTTTGGGGCAAATCCAACACAACCGATCACTGAGTACCACTCTTCATATTTTCAAGCATGGTGTTGGCTGCATCATGTTCTGGGTATGTTTGTCATGAAATTAAATAGAAAAGGGCTAAGCACAGACAAAATCCTAGATGAAACCATGGTTCAGTCTGCTTTCCAAAAGACACTTGGAGACAAATTCCCCTTTCAGCAGGACAATAACCTAAAACACAAGGCCAAATGTACACTGAAATCGGCTTGACATCTATGGCAAGACTTGAAAACGTCTCTCTAGCAATGATCAACAACCAACTTGACAGGGCCAAAATCATTTTAAAAAGAATCATGTGCAAACCCAGAAAGACTCACAGCTGTAATCGCTGCCAAAAGTGATTCTAACATGCATTGACTCAGGGGTGTGAATACTTACAGTATGTACATTTTATTTTTCTGTATTTGATTTTCAATTAATTAGCAAAAATGTAAAAAAAAAAAATCGATTTGATCCATTTTGGATTCAGGCTGTAACACAACAACATTTGGAATAAGTCAAGGGTATGAATGCTTTCTGAAGACACTGTAAATATAAGCCAATCATTAAAAAACATACGCAGACAATAACTCAGGACTGCATGCAGACCCCGTAAATAAAATATAGAGCAGGATATTTAATATTCATACTCCCTCCTCCTTCCCTACTGGATGACATGACAGCCTATTGTTAAAATGCAAAGCGACCCACGGGAGCTTTATAGATAATCAAAGTGTTCATCAAGGGCAAAGGGCTAATGAAAACTACAATAGGAAAAAACAGGTTGGCAGCCTATATTGGCACAATCCCCACCTCTACACCTCCCTCTCATCCTCCCACCTTCCTTCCCTCTTTCCCTGTCTGCAGAGGGAGGCAACGTTGTTGGTAATTCAGAGAGGGATGATGGAGGGGCCTCCCAATCAGCAGCAGGATTCCAGGGCCCAATACGGTAGTGTGTTTAATCACATGGTTGAGTCAAAAATGGTAAACCAAGTGAATGGTTTGTTGATTAATTTGGTTGGCGGCACGCCACGGCACGCTGGGCGAGGATTTGTTGGGCCCTCTGAAATTAGGTTGTTCATTGGAGTGCTAAGGAGTACGCTTGGGCTATCATCTGGGAAATTCGCCATAATGGCGTAGTCGAGACAAAGCTGATAGGACTGTAAATCTGAGATGGGGGAGAGATGGAGCGGGGGGAAGGGGGATGGTAAAGGAAATGATTGGCACGGCATTATCTGAGGAGACCAGAATATAGAATACATCTGTGTCTGTCAGACTTCTAAGTTATCTAACGTAAGTAAGCGAATGATATACCACTGAATAAGTTAATTGCCTGGTCGTATTTTGTTGATTTGATCTTTGACTTGACTTTCTACCTATCTGGTAAATGAATGCTACATTGAAAAACATAATACACTTTGGGTCATTGGAATAGTTTTGACCTTATTGGCCTGCAGTGTGGGAGGGTAACAGATGACTGTATCATCATCCTCTCCCAGAGCACAGATCTATCTCTCTTTTATAGTAGATAATAATATATACAATTTAGCAGATGCTTTTATCCAAAGCGACCTACAGTCATGCATGCATACATTCTACGTACAGGTGGTCCCAGGAATCGAACCCACTACCCTAGGGTTGCAAGCTCCATGCACCAGCTACTGCGCTACAGAGGACCATCACAAAGGGATGTTTTGAGATTCAAAGTGTAGACCCTGGAAAGCCTTCACCTAAAAATAACTAAGTTACCAGACATGTCAGTTTGGCTCCTCTTTGCATTACCAGTGCCAGGGAACTCCAAGAGTCTCTTTTAAAAAGCTTGAGACGCCTCTGCTGTGTGTTGGTGTATTTGTGTTAGTGTATCAGTGTGTGTTGTTATATTTGTATTTATTATGGATCTCCGTTAACTGCTGCCAAGGCATCTACTCTTCCTGTGGTCCTGCAAAATTAAGGCAGTTATACAATTTTAAAAACATTACAATACATTCATAACATATTTCACAACACACTGTGTGTACCCTCAGGCCCCTACTCCACTACCACATATCTACAACACAAAATCCATGTGTACGTGTGTGTATAGTGCGTATGTTATCATGTGTGTGTATGCATGTGTCTGCATCTATGTTTTTGTTGCTTCACAGTCCCTGCTGTTCCATAAGGTGTATTTTTATCTGTTTTTACAATCTGATTCTACTGCTGCATCAGTTACTTGATGTGGAATAGAGTTCCATGTAGTCTTGGCTCTATGTAGCACTGTGTGCCTCTCATAGTCTGTTCTGGACTTGGGGACTGTGAAGAGACCTCTGGTGGCATGTCTTGTGGGGTATGCATGGGTCTGAGCTGTGTGCTAGTCGTTTAAACAGAAAGCTAGGTTCTTTCAACATGTCAATACCTCTCACAAATACAATTAGTGCTGAAGTCAATCTCTCCTCCACTTTGAGCCAGAAGAGATGGACATGCATATTATTCATGTTTGCTCTCTGTGTACATCCAAGACCTGCTCTGAGCTAATTACAATTTTCCTAAGTCCCTCTTTGTGGCACCTGACCACAAGACTGAACAGTAGTCCAGAAGTGAAAAAACTAGAGCCTGTAGGACGTGCCGTGTTGATAGTGCTGTTAAGAAGGTAGAGTAGCGCTTTATTTTGGACAGACTTCTGTTGTATCAACATGTTTTGGCCATGACAGTTTACAATCCTGGGTCACTCCAAGCAGTTTAGTCACGTCAACTTGCTCAATTTCCACATTATCTATTACAAGATTTAGTTGAGGTTTAGGGTTCAGTGAATGATTTGTCCCAAATACTGTCACGTATACTCCCTCTCTGGCCTCTAGGTCATCATGCTACTGATTATCCCGCACACCTGTCACCATCGTCACGCGCACCAGCGCCTCATGACACTCGCCTGGACTCCATCACCTACTTGATTATCTTCCCTATATCTGTCACTCCCCTTGGTTCTTTCCTCAGGTGTCATTGACTCTGATTTAATGTCAGTGCGTTGTTTGGTTTGTGTTCATTGTTTATTATATTTATTAAAACACTCACTCCCTGAACTTGCTTCCCGACTCTCAGCGCACTCGTTACAAATACAATGCTTTTAGTTTAGAAATATTTAGGACTAACTTAAACCTTGCCACCCATTCTGAAACTAACTGCAGCTCTTTGTTAAGTGTTGCAGTCATTTCAGTTGCTGTAGTAGCTAATGTGTATGGTGTTGAGTCATCCACATACATAGACACACTGGCCTTACTCAAAGCCAGTGGCATGTCGTTCGTAAAGATTGAAACAAGTAGGGTCCTAGATAGCTTCCCTGGGGAATTCCTGATTCTACCTTGGAGAGGCTTCCATTAAAGAACACTGTTAGACAGGTAACTCATTATCCACAATATAGCAGGGGGTGTAAAACCATAACACATACGTTTTTCCAGCAGCAGACTATAATCGATAATGTCAAAAACAGCACTAAAGTCTAACTACAGCCCCCACAATCTTTTTATCATCAATTTCTCTCAGCCAATCATCAGTCATTTGTGTAAGTGCTGTGCTTGTTGAATGTTCTTCCCCATAAGCGTGCTGAAAGTCTGTTAATTTGTTTCCTGTGAAATAGCATTGTATCTGGTT